>NW_011889185.1:138449-164310 GCF_000151845.1 Pteropus vampyrus | reverse complement strand
CTTCCTTCCTTCCTTCCTTCCTTCCTTCCTTCCTACCTTTCTCTTTCTTTCTTTCCTCCTTCTCCTTCTCCTTCCTCTTCCTCTTTTGCCCCTGCCCCTGCCGCCACCACCTCCTCTCTCTCCTCCTCCCCGCGCTCCTCCTCCTCTTCCCTCAAAAGGGCCTTTGTGAATTCAGCACAAATTCATTCTGGAGTCACTTCCATTGATGACAAGATGCTAAATGAATAGGGACCCAGAGCCTTGCCTAATAACCTCTGTTCTGTCTCCATCATCATTTCTCTGCTAAGAGCCAGGTACTGAATTAGAGTTGGGGATACATAATTCTTGGTCCCAGGGAAGATAGCAACTATCAGCCATGAGAAGACTCCCCAAGCCCCTTGCCCCAAAGAATTGCTGGCTTCAGGTTTTACAAATGTACATGGAGGCAACTGTAAGTTCAGGCAGGGAGACAGAGGGGTCTACCTTGAACTGGTCCCATCTCCACCCCAGTCCTTATACAGACTTAGACTTGTCTTTCTCTGATCTTTGTTATTATGGGCTGAATTGTGTCCCACTCCCACCCCCAATTCTTATAGTGAAGTCCCAACTCCCAGTACCACAGAATGTGACTGCATTTGGAAATAAAGCCATTGAAGAGGTAAGTTAAAATGAGGCCATTATGGTAGACTCTAATCCAATTTGACTGCTATCGTTATAAGAGGAGGAAACTTGGATATGCAGAGAGACACTAGGATCATTCAGGACACAGAGAGAAGGCCATGTGAGGGAGGACACAGTGATAAGGTGGCCATCTGCAAGCCAAGGAGAGAGGCCCCAGAAGAAACCAACCCTGCTAACACTTTGATCTTGTGCTTCCAGCCTCCAAAACTGTGACAAATAAATTTATATTCTTCAAAGCCACCCAGCCTTAAATATTCCATGGTGCTTTGTTATGGCAGCCTGAGCAGATTAACACAGTTGTCCTGTATCCTCTTTAGTGAAGGCCTCTTCTGGCAAGGTTACCAAGGTGGGTGCAGGCTCCCAGAAGGCCTATTTGAGATGTAATTACCTGGGAGAGGTGGATGTCGGGGGCGGGGGCGGGGGAAGCCTTCATTCCCCAGCTTGTCTTGGCAGCACTTAAGGCTGCTTAGATTGAATTAACTGGTGAGCACACCTAGGGCCTCTGGATTCACTAGTGAAAGGTCAGCTCAGGGTAGGCAGGAGGCTGGCACAGTGTCAGCCAGTCTAGGGGTGTGAGGAAGTGGCAGGCAGCAAGGCAGCCCTGGCTTGACCCTAGAGGGGTTGTGCTCTTCGGTTGCTCACCAGGCCTTACCTGACCGGAGACTCTGATTCCTCATACAGCTCCCTAAACCTCTCAGCCTGGCCCATGGGAGTGTGCTGTTAGGCCCTGGCTCTGTCAACCAGCAGAAAATCACCCTCACTGAAACCACCTGAAGTCCAGCCCACTCCCAGGAGCAGGGCAGGCAGCCCTTACTCCTCCCAAGGCTGTTTCCATCGCACATGAATCCAGGGCCTGCCTGGCCCCAATGCATTTTTTATTTTGGTATATTCTTTCCATTGACCTGACGTGAATAATTTAAACTAACACAGAAGGAAAGGGCAGTCCTTGCCAGAGAGGGAGGCTGTCACTCTCCCCACACCATGCACACACACACCTTGCTCCCACACCTCCATTTGGTTTTGTCCCCTGCACTTCTCTCTTCCCTGTTCTGTTTCCATTTGTCTGCCTCTTTCTTGGACCTTGTTCTTGAACCTCTCTCTCATGCTCTCTCATGTTCGACCTACACACATAAGGTGTATGTGCACGCTTGAAGAAGCCCCCCCTTCTATTCCTCCTCCTCTCCAGGTGAGCACACTGTGTGACATTTGTGAATCTGTCTCTAGGATACTGTTTCTCTCCCTTGGCCTCAATTGTCTGGAGATAATTCTTACCTTCATTTCTCTTTCTCTTTCTCTTTTCCCTTCTATCCTTTGATTGCCTCTGCTGTTTGCATATGCGAGGGCAAGGGCTGCTTCTTTTGTGAATTGGCCTTATTTTACCATCTCTTTTTGCAATCACACAGCATTGAACTCTCTTGGGGGTTAAGTGAGGAGGAGAGAGGGTAAGAGAGGGCAAGAGAGGATTCATCATTCTTCCCAGGAAGGCTATGAATTTCCAGAAGATATGAGAGCCAAGTTTAAGGTTCACAGATACTCGGGGGATTTTGTGTGTCAGCTGGGCCTTCTCTGACCAGTATATGGAGCTGTGGTTGGCCATTAGCGTTGTCTGGAGATCAGCCCTGGCCTCTCTCAGCATTGAACCAGGAAGCTGGCTTTATTTATCAGGAGAGAGCATAGCCAGGATTTTCTGAAGGTTCTGGCCTCTAGCCTATGACCCAGTGTTGTCCTATAGAAATATAATGCAAGCCACAGATGTGAGCCACATATATCATTTGAAATGTCATTCTAGTAGCCACATTAAAAACGTAAAAAGAAACAGGTAAAATTAATTTTAATAATATATCTTATTTAACCCAGTTTATCCAAAATATTATCATTTCAACATGTAATCAAGAAAAAATTATTAATGAGGTGTTTTACATTCTCTTTTTGGAACTAATTCTTTGAAATCCAGTTGTGTATTTTAGGTTTACAGCCCATCTTAATTTAGACTGGTAACATTTCAAGAGCTTAATAGGCACACTGGACAGTGCAGGCCTGGCCTAACCAAGCCTGGGTTCCAGAACCTTAATTTGGGCTGCCTAAATGACAGCAATGTTAATAAGTCGTCTACATCTTTGTATGATGGAAAGAACATGAGGTGATATGCGGGATGTTCTCTGAGCCATTATTCTCCCATTACTATCATTAGCAGTAATAGTCATCAATGTGCTGGCATAACCCATGTCCGGCTCTGTTGCTGCCTGCTTCCAGTTCAAGCAGCATTCTGCACTGGGACAATACAGACCGAGATTCCATTATTTTGGGGAGCTGAGGGCACAGTTTCGAGGTACTCTAGGCCTGCCCCACAGCTGGACTTTGCCCTCTAGATGCATATTCCTCCCCCTTATGTTAGGTCTCAGGCACCCCTCTGGCCTTCCCCATCTATATATAGCACTATGTGGTGACAGCTGGTCATCTAATGACTCATCAGTCACTGTGGGTGTCTCTGGATGGAACCCTGAACATTTATTCATAGGGTGTTTTTGGCAGCTTCTGAGCTCCTCTTAGTGAGTGCTGGCTTTTGGGGGTTGTCTTAAAAAATCACATGAAGATTGGGGAGTTTAATTAATCAGAGGGCCCCAAGCTAAAGGCCTCTGGATGCTTGGCAAATTCAGCAGGACTTTGGGGAACTGGTTCTGGGTGAACTAGTGACTGCAGAGGCATCGGTTGCTAAACTAAGGGCTTGAATGGAGCTTTCACTCTCTCCCTGGTCATCCCACCTAAGTGCCTGACTGGCTCCAGATTGCCCTTGGCTGCCGGGCCTGGAGATGTTAACTCCTTTCAGAAGTGGCAGGGCTCCCCACAGGAGAGCCTGCAAACCCCATCTCATTTCAGTGGGATGTCAAAGACTAAACGCTGGCTTTGGAGCTAGCAGTAACTGGGTTTAATCTAGGTTGCTCTGCTTACCAGCTATGCTATCCTGGGCAAGTCCCTTCTGATCACTGTGCTTCCGCTTCTTGTCTGTGCAATGCGCTCATACCAGGGTGGCTGTCTCATTCTGAGGACTAGATGAGAGGCCCTCTGTAATGTGTCTACCCACAATCGCTTTTTTTATGGCTTTGCTCATGAGACCTATGACTTCCATTTCCCCTGAAGCAGAGCCTGAGACAAAGATTTGTGTGGAAGTGCTTTCTTATCGAAGTGCTTCCAGGAGACAGACACCTCTAAGGGTGTGAGGGAAGCCTGAAGGGGAAGAAGCCAATTTCAGACAAAGTCCTGCTGCAGTGGGTAACTTCAGCCTGACTCCATGGGGTTTGTGGGGATGAGGGGAGCTCTGGAGGGTAAGTCACACCTCAAAGTCCGTCCTGACTCCATGCAAGGAAGCTTGAGCTGTTAAACTCCTTGACTGAATGCCATCAGGGTTAAGGGCTACCCTAGAAGTGAGTCTAGAAACTTCTAGTCACTTCTGGCTTTCTGAGGGAGAGCTGCTTCAGTAGTGCCAGTGGGTGGGTGGGGCTCCAAAGAGAGTCTCAGGGACAGGCTGTCAGAAGCTGGGGAAGGGGCGCTTAAAATCAGTGAAAGGGACCCAAGGTGTCCATCCTTCCCCTCCCATCAATGGCCAACACCCCTGCATGAATGCGACTGGTTTCTGTGAAGGGAAAGGTGGTTGGAGTCAGGAGGAGCCTTGCTGCACAGGCCTTCCTTTCATACCTGGGCAGGAGGAGGATAAGTGGATGAGGAGGATGTGGAAGCCTGAGGTACTTCTGGTCAAGCCCAATCTCTGGGGGCACCAGACACTGGGTGTGGGGGAACAGAGCAAGCTCAGATCCAGGATTCCAGTGATTCTAAGTCTTTGTCCACCATACAGGTAAGGCTTCTGAGAACTGCTGCTGAAAAGGCTTTGAAATCCATGCTCAGGGTTTTATTTTTGTTCTCCTCATCCTAGCAGCCTTCTTCTTTCCTTCCTCTCACTTCTTTACCCGAGACTTTCAGGGTCTCTTTCAGGTCACCCCACCCACCAGGACTCCTTGGGGTCTGTCTCAGCTGCATGCTCCTCCCTGGCCCAGGCTTCTGTTCTCTTTCTCATCCTTTGTCTTCCATCTTCTGTCCTGTATCCTTCCGGCTCATTTTCTCTACCTTTCTGCTCTTTGGAAACTTGACCTGAAGACTTCTGGGGCTGAATCATCTTGCAGGCCCCTAGCCTCTTCTCTCAACCCACCAAGGCTCTGTGCCCTATATCAGGGACAGGGGATGTAGGATCTGGGTCCCAGACATCATCTTCCCTAACTATATATTCACCAGCAATGTTGAGTTTATTTTCCACTGTGAGGAATTCCAAGTGTGAATGGTTTAACCACTGCTGTGTTCTTGGTGCAGCTGGGATTCTATTTATCACTGGGTCAGGAATTTGACTTCCTGGCTTTTCTATCCTAGTAGAATCCTAGACCCCTCTCCTTCTCTTCTCCCTTCCTCTTCCTCTTCATCTCCCTTCCTCTCTCCCTCCCTTTTCCCTTCTCCTCTCCATCCTCTTCCTCTCTCCCTCTTCTCCCTGCTTCTATTTTCTTTCTCCTCCCTCTTCTCTGTCTTCCCCTCCCTCCCTCCCTCCCTCACTTTGTGTTTCTCTCTCTCTCTTTCCTTTCCCTCTTCGTCTTTCTTCTCTCTCTCTCTCTCTCTCTCTCTCACACACACACACACACACACACACACACACACACACACACACACAGAGTTTGGCTGTCCTCAGAGTGGCAGTGACCCAGGCAAAACATGGGGATGGGCTGCTTTGCAGGAGAGCACTCAAAGACCTGCAGGTAAGCAGCAGACAAAGGCAGCTCACAGCAAGGAAACATGTTGACAAGCTGCTGAGAGCTGGTTCCTGACTTCAGTCCCCCACCCTGCCAAGCACCTTTACTACCACCGAGTCATTATTATTATTCTTAACTTAAAAAAAAATTGCTAAATTCAAGGCATGGCATATACTTGATATTAAGTAGTGGTTGAATTGAAAAGGGTCATTAAGATAAATGCTCTTTAAAAATTTTACAGAAATTCTATTTAGCTATTTGAAAATAAACAGTATCACATTGTCTTAGTAAAAATACTTTTCTTTCAGTTGCTCACTTATTTTTCCTCCAGGTGCTCTCACTTATCAAGTAATGTTCTTGTATCATCACCCCCAGTTCTTGGCAGCCCTGCGAGTCAGTGGCACCTAACATGGTAAAGCTTTGTGGAGGAACTCTGTGTGTGTGTGTGTGTGTGTGTGTGTGTGTTCTTAGAATCTCACTAAGGGGTCCAAAGTTGGAGAGCCACCTGCCAGCCTTGACAGTGAACCATGCACCTGTCAAGAGCATGGTCTCTTGCTAATGTGACTACCCCTCAGTAAGGGTGCCTTCTGGAGACCATGAATTAGCCCCCCATGAATTGATTCCTGGTAATTTAAGGTTGGCCAGAGTTGTGGGGTGTGGTATTCACAACTCCTAGTAGTTAACCTCATACAAAAGGGAAACACTCTCCTGGACACAAACAACCCCATCTTGCCTGCTTGTGGGCAATTTTGCTAATGTTTTCCATTGGTCACACAGGAGAGGGGTGGGTAGGGGCAGGGTGGTCAGTGTGGACAGTCATTGCAAACTCATAGACATTAGAAGGAAAACCAAAAATGCATTGTTATCTCAGGCCCCGTGCTATGTGCTGGCATTGGGGTGGTGTTTGATGAAACTCCACATACGGCACAGATAAATGTATGGATCATCTATAATTCTGTGTTCTTGACTCTTGAACTTCTTCTTTGAGAAGATTGCTTGCTCGAGGCAGGCCACCCTGACCCCTGGGGCAGGCACCTTGGTGGCCTTCCATATCTTCTTGGCTCTAGAACCAAAAGAGGGCTCCTTCTACCATCACTTGGGGCCCTTTGCTGAGATTCTCCCTGGCTGTTTATGGGCAATATCCATAGAGGACAGCCTGTACCAATGTCCCCAACTATGACTCTTAGGATTTGGTGGGTAGATGCCCCAGCTTCCTCCTTTGGATGGAACAATCTGAGGTGTGTTCTACACTGTCAATCAGAAGTGTCTCACAGCGCTGAGTGCCATTTGCCCACAGTGGTAGCCTACTTATTAATGCATCCTCCGACTTCCTTCCTGGCTCTCTCAGGCCTTCATTGCTCTACAGGAGCTTCCATGAATCACCTCTAAAGAAACTGCTTGCACTAAAAAACTTGCATCAGATTTTGCTTCTAAAGGAGCAAGATACTTCCCATCTAAATTGAGCCTCTTTGTTCTTTCTTAAGGCACTCCCCCCTCTTTAATAGTGTTTATCATGATCTGTACTCATTTGTATGCATGTTTATTTATTTAATGTCTGTGTTCTCTAGTAGAATTCAGGCTATATGAGGGCAGAAACAATGTTTATTTTGTTCACTGTTAAATCCCTACATATCACCCAGGGTGTGACACGTGGTAGATGCACGAGATAAATTCTGTTGAAGGAATGAATGCAAAATCCTTAAGGGAGACAGGGCTTTCACTGTTAATGGTGGCTTTAAAACATGACTGCAGTTTTCTGACACTCCTTCTAATGAGAGGTGGGCTTTGTTTCTCCTCCTCTTGAATCTGGATGTCCTGATGACAGCTTAAATCAGGAGTATGACAGGGCTGGGTCATAAAAGTCCAGGCAGCTTCCGCCTTGAGCCTTGGGTGGCTGTCATGTGAAAACTCTGATTATGCTGAATTGGCCATTCTGTGAGGAAGCCCAATCCACATAAAGAGGCCACACACGTGGGTATTTAGATCGACGGCCCCGGCTGAGCCCAGCCAGACTTTGTGTCATTTCAGCTGAAGTGCCAGACATGTGAGTGAAGAAGCTTCCAGATGATTCCAGCCCACAAACCTTCATATCTTCTCAACCGAGACCGCAAGACATCATGGAGCAGAGAGACAAGGCATCACTGCTGTGCCCGTCCAAATTCCTATCCCATGGAAACTGCAAGCATAATAAAATGGTTATTAAGCTGCTAAATTTTGGAATAATTTGTTATCCAGAAACCACTGGGGCACCCTTATTGTAAGTTTATCAATTCCTCATGTATTCCACCATCATTTATTAAGCTCCTACCATGTGCCAGGTGGTGGTTATACAGAGGAGGCCAAAGTAAACATTCCTACCTTCCAGGAACTTACAGTTTAGGAGCTGCTGTTGCAACTGTGTCTTGTGAAAGCCTCCGTGTTGCTTTTTAACAATAATGAGTAGATTTTTCAAAAAGCACTTCCAGATGGTGTGGGGGGAGGGGTACTTCCTGAGTGGGATGCCAAGGGAAGCTGCAGAGGTAGGTGGATTAGATAACATAGACCCAGAAAGCTCTATTATTTGCTGGCTGTCAACCACAGCTGTCCTGCAAATCATCCATTGGCTGGCTGTGCCCTCACACCTTGGAGAGGAGACCAAGGGGAGCTGGGAAGTACCATCCCCACAGCAGAAGGATAGGGAAACAACTCCCCACAAGCCCTAGAACAGGGGTGGCATCTACCTCTTGGAAGAAGATGGCATTGGCTTGATGCAGGCCAGGAGTAGGGGAACTTAGGTAAAGCCAGGCCCACGGGTTGGCATTCCAGCTACCTTATCTCATTCCAGTACGTAGGTTTGGAACCAAGGGTCCTCTTATGTGTCCAGGTATGCCTACCTCCTGTAGTCTGGACTTGAGAAATGAGTATAATTTTATGCTGCTTATGTTTCTGTTCTTCTTTAAAAAATAATAAAGCTAATTTTTAAAACATCTACCTGTCTCAACTGTGCTGAAGTGAAACAAAGAAAAGGACTCTGTCCTTCTTAGGACTAGTCATAAAGGGCATCTTTCCTGGGGATGGCCCAGGGATTCTAGGCACCAACCATAAGAAGGGATATTCTGGGAAGGAAGTTTGAGAGTCCAGCCTTCCCTGTCTGCCCAGAGCTTTTCTTTCCTGGAAACGTGCTTGTGTAAGGAGGGGGCAACTCAGAACACTGTTGAGTACAATAAGGCCCACTGCCCACAGAGACTGGCAATGGAATATGAATCAGCACTGAGAGGTTGATAACATGGCTAGACCCTAAAACTTTAGAGAAGTCATCTTCTCCCTGGGCTTCTTGATCTGGTCATCTGTGAGACTGTCACACTGGTCTCACACTGCACAGTGAACTGGCCTTCTATGCTCCCTAATACTGTGCCTTCCCAGATGATTGAACAGCTCAGGTAAATCAAGACTGAGTGTTCAGTCGGGGCTTTACTATTCAGCTGTTCAACGACTATTTAGTGAGCCATCTGTTAGCTGCATCTTTAGTTGCTCATGCAGCTGTGAACAAAACAGATGATGCCCCTGCCCTCATGGAGCTCATATTTTCATAAGTATTTTAGATGCGGGCAAAGGGAAAATACACAGAGAAACAAGGACTAGGAGCATTTCGCTTACAATCTTCATGATGTCTTTTCTATGGTGATTTCTTGGCTGGCTAACATCTCTTCTTCCCAAAGATGCCAACTTTGAGCTTTACCTTGGTGGGTGCCCTTAAGAATGTTCCCACCCCAAGACATCTAGGTCCAAGAAAACTAGATCCATGTCTCCTGTCTAGGTTGACTAAGGTCCACCTTCTGAACACCAGAAAAGCCACATCCCAGGTTCCAATCATTTCTTCCCTGAGCCAGTGACAGAACAGGTGATACCATCTCCAGGGAACCCCCTATCCCTTACCTCTGTACCACCTGACCTCTATAAGATAATGTTGTCAGAGACCTTCCCCGGGTAGCCCACAAGAGATTGACAATGTAGTGGCAGGCATAGATTTATTCATTATCCGAAGTTTGCTTATGATTCTAAAAATAGATTAATTTTTTTTGAGGGGGGTGAATAACATTTCCCCAAGGTGAAGATTTAAGGGAGCATTGCAGTTAATGAGGCCCTTAGAAACAGCACCAAACAAAAGAGCATGTTAAGACATGTATTCTTATTTGGATGGTGGGGTGCTTCCTGTCTTGTGGTTAATTCCAAGTGTTCCTCTCCTTCAGATTCCTGACTTCCTCTGGTAAACCCCTCTGGATTAACCTGTCATACTCTGTCAGTCTCAACACTGGCAGCTCTCTGTGTCCAGGTCCAGGTGGTATTATATTATCTCCATCTTCTGAGTAGCACTGTTTATTTTCTATTGAAAATTAGACCGGAAGCTGTACCGAGGTGGGAGTTAGGATTTATTTTTTTGATGTATTTCCCATCTTCTAGTGTCTAATTGACAATATTCTCACGGCATGCCCTCCAAAAGTTGGCAAGTCCTTAGCTAACCCATTTTGAACTCTAACCTAACCTATTTTGAGGTCCCCAAATAGCAGCTAAGCAACTCTTCCTTCCTCCTTCTCGTCTCTCCCTCATCAACATCATCACTCACCTTGCAAATAACAAAGTGCTGTCCTGTGTCTCTGGTGACGTGTGTGTGTGTGTGTGTGTGTGTGTGTGTGTGTGTGTGTATTGGAAATGGGGTGGGAACGAGGAAGGGGAAAGAGTTGAGGTTTCCTATAGAACACATTTTACCTGCAATTCTCCTTTGTGATGCAAACTGTTTTCCAGGAACTGTCTTCCTGTCTGTGTCTTCCCTCCCCACCATGGCATGACCTGTGGCACAACCCATGGCCTCTCCCATCTTACAAGCAGGAAGAACATTGTGGTGAAGTAACCTGCCACAGCCTCACTGTGGGGAGTCCAAGGCCCACTCAGCTCTCTGGACTCAGAACTCACTAAATCCAGAGGTCTCCAAAGCCCATTCCAATTCTTAGGCTTTGGTTATTGTAGCTTCACTTTTAATCTGACTGCTCCGGGTGGCTTTGTGGCCTTTAGAAGGCTAACCTTCTACTTACTATAACAGCTAAAATTAAAAAGACAGATGATGCTACATGGCGAGGGTGTAGAGGAACTAGAACTCTCTTATCTGTCGCTGATGGGACCATAAATGGCACAGTGTAGAATAGAAAAGAGTTTCTGATGAAGTTAAACACTTATCTACCTATGGCTCGGCATTTCCACTATTGGACATTTACCCAGGAGAAATGACGACCTATGACCACACAAAGTTCTGTACATAAATGTTTATAGCCACTTTGTGCATGATAGCCCCAAACTGGAAACAATCCAGATGTTTATTAACAGACCAATGGATAAACAAACTGTGATACATCCGTACAATGGAATACTACTCAACAATACAAAGGAAAGAGCTGCTGATATTTAAAACACCCTAGATGAATCTCATAGACATTATGTTGAATAAAAGAAGATGAACACAAGTGAGAAGCTGCACACTTTTGTAGAGTGAGAATATGATGAGAGAAGTCTGTGACCTGGAAGAGGGCCCTTGCCCCACCATGCTGGCACCCTGATCTTGGACCTCCAGCCTCCAGAACTGTGAGCAACACGTTTTTGGTATTTATTAAAAAAGAAAGAAAGAAAGAATGAATGAATGAAAGAAAGAAAAGAAAGAAAGAAAGAAAGAAAAAGAAAGAAAGAAAGAAAAAGATACACACAATATGTACTGTATGATTCTATTTATTTGAAGTTTAAGAAGAGGCAAAACTAATTTAAGGCAGTGGTTCTCAACCAGGGGTGAGTCTCCACACTATCCCCCATTGGAGGACATTTGACTAAGTCTGCAGACATTTTTGGTTGTCATACTGGGGGCGGGCCCTACTGGCATCTAGGATGTTGAGGCCAGAGATCTGCTAAACATCCTACAACACACAGCTCAGTCTCACAATTATATGGCTTCAAATATTAATTGTGCTGAGGTGGAGAGACCCTGGTCTACAGTGATAAAAGTCAGAAAAGTAGTTACCTCTTGGGAAGTACTGACTAGAAGGGGCAAAAAGGAATTTTCTGGAATGATGGAAATGTTCTATATCTGTGTTGTCTGATACAGTAGCCTACAGCCACATGTGGCTATGTAAATTAAAATGAAATATAACGAAAAATTTGGTTTCTTAGTCACATTAGCTACATTTCAAGCACTTGATAGCCACATGTGACAGATACAGAACATTTTCAACTTTGTAGAAAGTTGTATTGGACAGCAATGCTCTATTTCTTGAGCTAGTAGTGTAAAACAGGTGTCCCTAACCCTGGTCAGTGGCGTGTTAGGAACTGGGCCACACAGCAGGAGATGAATGGCAGGCGAGCTAGAGAAGCTTCATCTATATTTGCAGTCACTCCCCAGCACTAGCATCACTGCCTCAGCTCCATTTCGGATCATCAGGCATTAGGTTTTAAAGGAGCACCAGTCCCTGGTGCCAAAAAGGTTGAGGAACACTGGAAAAGGCATAGGGACACTTACAATATGCACATTTTATTGCATATAAATTATACCTCCATACATGAAACCCAGTGGGATGGGAAAAAAAGCCTTTCTTGCAGGGGAGGAGTGGGGA
Source organism: Pteropus vampyrus (assembly GCF_000151845.1). Lineage (NCBI taxonomy): Eukaryota > Metazoa > Chordata > Mammalia > Chiroptera > Pteropodidae > Pteropus > Pteropus vampyrus. Next base: position 152,234 of record NW_011889185.1, on the reverse strand, counting down.
TGTTGGTGAAGTCACAGTCTTGCTTCTGTCCTTCAGGCTTCCCCTCCACACCTGGGGCCAGGCCTGCCCATGCATCTAGAAGCTGGGCTTGACTGTGAACAGGGAGGGGCTGCTGATATTCTTCAGAGGGGCCTCCCCAGGGATAGAAAGGGCAAGGTCATTTACTTTCTAGGGAATTCAAGGGCCGACCTGGCTCCCAGTGGATTTATGAGTGGGTCAAGTGGACCTGTGTAAAAAAAAAAAGGCTCTGTTTCCCCCTACTCCTTTCACTAGGTAGCCTTCCCCACCAGGTGTGCAGGCTCTCCCTGCAGAAATTGTTCCATTCTCCGTCACTGCTGCCTCTCTTGCTCTTCTGCTATGAGGGTTTTACAATAACAGCATTGTAACCACTTTGAGAAAACCAATAAAAAGGCGGTGACAAAAGAATAGCCAGCCGGCTGGAAATTGCACACAGCAGTGAGGGCCTGGGCCTTTCCCCCGCTACGTGTTTAATAGTGCTCCAGGGCTGCAGGCTGCAAAGACACACGTGTTTATTTGGGGGATGTGCTGTTGCTTAAATAATGAATCTGGCATAAGCTTTCGGATGAACGCAGGGGCCCCTGACTCCCTGCCGATCAAGGCTTCTCACCCCACCGGGGACTGTAAATGGGGGTGCAAGGCCCTTGTCAGACCTGGAGGGCCTGCTGCCCTGTGGTGTGGGATGCAGAAGGAGGTGTATATTCATTCATTCATTCATTCAGCAACAAAACCAATTGACCACTTACTAAGTGATGAACCTCTTGCTAGGCACTGAGCCATAAGAAACACTTTCCCAGCCTGCTACAGTGAATATATTGTGGAAAATTCCAGAGGCAATTTTTGGCTGAGGTCAGCACCAGTGCTGCACCCTGTCTCACTTCTTCTCCGCTGGGTCATGGTGACCCTGTCCAGTGACCCTTGGGGGCCCTCATGTTTTCACCAAGTCTGGCTCCGGTCCACTCCCCAGTTCCCTCGTTCCTTGCTATTCCAAGAGAAACCCAGAGTCCTTTATATATTTATTAATTCTCAGCTTTAAAAAATTTCAGGCTTACGGAAAAGTTGTAGAAATAGTACAAAGAATTCTGATATCCCCTTTACCCACATTCTCCGAAGGTTAATATTTTACCAATTTCCTTTTTTCTCTCTCTCTCTCTCTACACACACACACACACACACACACACACACACACACACACACACACAGAGTTCAGGTTTTGTATATATATCCACAGATATAGATACATAGCTATAGCTATAGATACTTCTGAACTATTCGAGAATAAGTTGCAGACATGATACTTTACCTCTGATACTTTGGTACAGATGTCTTAAGAAACAAGAATATTCTCTTATATAACCACAAAACAATTATCAAAATTAGGAAATTAACATTGCTATGATGCTGTTATTGAATCTACAGACATTCACATTTCTTCAATTGTCCCACTACTGTCCTTTATACAAAAGAAAAAAAAAATTTTCTGTTCCAAGATCCAATTCAGAATCACATATTGCATTTCATTTTCATGTCTCTTTAGTCTCCTTTAATCTAGAATAGTTAGTTCTTCAGTTTTTAGTTGAATTTCTTGACCTTGACATTTTTAAAGCGTACAGGAGAGTTATTTTGTAAAATGTCCTTCAACTTGGGTTTATCTGATGTCTCTTCATGATTTGATTCAGATTCTGCATGTTTGGCAAGAATATCATAGAAGCCATGCTATGTCCTTCTCAGTGCTTCATATCAGGAGTCACATGATGTTGGTTTGCTGTTATCATTTGGTTAAGGGGTGTCTGTCAGCTTTCTCCAATGTAAATGATGACTCTCCCTTTGTAATTAATAAGTATCTTGTGGGCAAAACCCTTTAGTATTTTGAGGGTTTTGGTGGCCAGTAGGAATGGCTGGCACAGTACAGGTGGAATGGCCCCTCGTCTGCGTTTCCAATTCCTTCTAGATGAGATTGACCAGAAGCTTTCCCAGGACTTCTCAGTTTTATTAGTCAGGACTGGGCTTCTGGAACCTCTCACTGGGACTCTCTCTTCACACTCCCACCTCCTCTTCCTAACCTAGAGGTCAGAATATCAATCTGCAAAACAACAGGGGTTTCAGGTCCTCCAGGTGACACCCTTCCCACAGGAACTGAGCTGTTAGTTAGTCACCCTGAATTAATCCCTTTTAGGCATTTCTTTAAAATTCTGTTCTCTCCTCTAATTCTCTGGCTCCCCAGTGGGCTGGTAGATCAGGTGTTAATATCACCGCTTTACAGATGAGGAGCCTGAGACCCCAAGGGGTTAAATCACACTAGACAGACCTCATTTGGCTTTTCTGAATTTGTCTGTGATCCCCAGCCCACTCTAGAATCGGTATTTATTCGCCTTTCTTTGAAGCCATAAAATGATGTGCTGCAGTGCTGTAAACATCATTTAATTTCCAAAATGGCTGGCATTGTAACCTGAGTGTGTCTCATTGCCGACAGTATGGGAAGGAGCACCTTGACATTTCTGGCTGTGATTTCAAGTATCCTCATGTAATAGTTATAGCTTTCATCCCTCAGAGCACATAGACACTCAGAAAGAGGACAGCAAATACAAAGAAAGAGGCCAATTGAAGACAGCCAACTTAGAAAACAGCAGGGCCCTCTTTGGATGAGAGCAAGGCCAATAGTTGTTGTTTTTTTTTTTTTTTTTTTTTGGCCAAACTATATCTCAGATTGCTAAATAAAAGATCTTAGTATCATACTATCTGTTATAAACCAAGCTGCCTAACAGTTTAAATGAGTATTTCAGTAGCCATACTCTTCCTGGTCACACACATGTATATGTGATACAGGTTCTTGTGGGCACATACACCTCTGTGTGTTCAGACATAGAGAGATATTTACACACTCTGTGCAATGCGAAAATATATGAATCACAGGGGAATCTATTTAAAATATTGATATTCTTAGTTAAATCAACGTGGCACAATGTCATTGCACATGCGAGCTCTATTTTGAAGGCCGAGACAGGAAATGGAGACCCCTTCTCCTGAAGTGCTGACTGCAATACCAGAATGGGCAACTGGCTACAATAAGCCGGAATGCCCAGAAACTACACTTGAACTAATGCTTAAAACCTGACGGAGACATACTTCATAGTTAATCTGGTTACTCGGGGTTTATTTCACAGTCAGAAGTTCTTGTGATGGAAGGGGCTCCTGCTGGCTTCTCCCAGACACATGACTGAATTAATGAATGAATGAATTCAACTTACCGGAGCAGATTTAAACTGCTTACTGAAACAAAATCTGGTCATTTTTCTTCCTTCCGTTTTCTTTTAAAAGATAAATACGAACCTCATATGGATGCTGTAAGAGTCATTAATCCTTGATAACCGACTGTTTTATCTTTTGATTAAAAAAAGGCAGGCTGACTGACAGTGAGCTTACAACGGCAGGCTCATTAACAAGCCAGGTTCAGATGTGGCCTCGCAAATAAACACCCCGCATTCCATTAACCAGGCTGCACCCAGGAGCTAAGGCCGCTGTGCTCCTGGCTTAAAATGCAAGGAACAGGTAAACTCGCTTTGTCTTGCTGAACCAGCAGAAAACGCTCAAGTTTTTTTTTCAAAACCAGCACTTTCTGTGCTACTACCTGGTTGTCAAATTTTAATGGGTGCTTGTTAACAAGGACTCTGAAATATTGTGATGTATGTGACCACTGGCAGCTTTCCGGCTGCTGTTGGGGTTGATCACGGGGTATTTTAATAGGCGCCTTTACAACCCTGGGGGAGGGCTGCTTAAGGTGGTCATTGGGGTTCTCTAACACTCGCAGGCCCGGGGTGGAAGGGCACAGCCACTGGGAAATGCGGGGTCTCCAGAGCCCAGGAGTAGGGATGGAGGGCTGCTGGACTCCCTTGCGCAGTGACAATTCTAGGAGGGTGGGGATCCCCCAGGCAGTGTTTCCTTCAACTGCCAGCCTGAACCCAGGAGAGGTTAGGGTTTGCCTCTGCCTGCCCTCAGAGCGGCCTCTATTTAAAACGCACCTCCATTTAAAATGGGTGGGGGTGAGGGTGGGGGGATTGCTCTTTCCCTCCCCTCCTCCTCTTTTTTCCCTGTCCCTCCTTCCCTTTTCTCCCTCCCATTTCCTCTTCTTCCTCCGCCCTCTTTCTCTTTCCCCTTCCCCGCTCCTCCCCTCTTTTCTTCCCCTTTTCCTTTCCCCCTTCCCCTCTCCCTTCTCCTCCCTTCTGCTTGCCTCCTCTCTTGCTTTTCCTGTTCTTCCATCTCTTCCCCTTTCTCTTCCCTTTCCCCCTCTCCTTCCCCACTCCCTCTTCCTCTGTCTCCTCCCTTCTACATTCCATCTTTTCTACTCCCCCTTCTGTCTCCCCTGCTCTTCTCCCTTCTCCCTCCTTCCCTCTCTTCCTCTTTCCCTCCCAACTTCTTCCTTTTCTCCCCTGTTTCATTCTCCTCTCCCCTTCCTCCCTTTCTCCTCTTCTCCCCTCCTCCCCCTGCTCCCCTTTCTTTCTCTTCCTTCCCTCCTTTTCTTCCCTAATGCTCAGTCCAGAGTTTCAGAGTATCCACATGTCTTCTGTTGGGTGTTGCTAGTAAAATGCCACTTCTCAGTCAGACTCCAGCTTGCCTGCCGTTTCTCCCTCAGCCTCTCCCTCCCCCAACCCCTCAAACACTCAAGAAGCTAAGCCTGGTTGCTGGATTGTCAAGGACGGAGGGGAGGTGGCTTCTTCTTGCTTTAATCTGTGGCTGAGCACAAAACTGGGACTTGCAGGGCTTCAGGTAAGGGAGGTCTAACTACTCGGAAGGACGCAGCCCAGCTGCTGAGGGTGCAGCTGGTCCCTAGGCCCAGCTCAGACCGAGGGGCCAGATGCTGGGCCATTCTGAACAGGGATCTTCACCTGGTTAGTGAGAATCACTGTTTTCAAAGGCTTCGAAATCAAGTTTTCGGAGAGAGGCCGGGTTTGCCTGGACCTGGAGGAGTGTGTGTGGTGAGTATGTGTTCATGTAGTGTGTAGTATGTGTGCTGGTGGTGGGCAATGCGTTTGTGTGCATGTGGTGTGTATTGTATGTACGTTCATGTGGTGGTGTATGTGTGGTGTGTGGTACGTGTGCGTGTGCATGCATATGTGTGCGTGCAGCGCTCTTGCGTCTCTGGAGAGAAGAAATGAATGCTTTGTCAGGGGAGGAAGGTGACACTCTGCCTAGAGCTGCCCAAAGCCTCTGGGCACCAGTGCGCTCTCAGAAGAGGCAAGAGTGCTTTGCCAGTGGAAAGCTTATTTTGCCCAGCAGGACCAAAAATCCAATTAAAGAAAGAATGAGGGAAATGTGAAGTCTGGACTGAGCACTGGCACCTCCCCGGCCGACTTCCTTGGCAGGGATCTCTGCAGAGGGGAAGGCCCGATGATGGCTATGGGGATGGCTGACCAGAGAGGCTCCCACGCGCCATAGCCAAACACAGGGGCAGCTGCCAGCGGCCAGGGCCCCGCCTGTCCCCGCAGCCCAGCGCCACGGCTTCCTGCAAGGACCCTCTGCCGGTGGTCCTTGGTGTGGAGAGCCAGGCTGCTTGGCAGCAGTGGAAGCACCTCCCCAGCCCCGGCTCTTGGGCCATTTGAGCCACCCACCCGCCTGCGCCTATTGACATCGGTGAGAATCACACAGGCAGATTAAAGGCAGCATATGGCCCCCCAACTGGAAGCCAGCGGAGCTGAACCAACACTGGCAAATTGTGTTCAAACCGCATTGAGAATCCTGGCAGCTGCACCTGGCATGGGGAGCAGCCGGCGACCTGCATACAAAGGGAGTTTTATACACAGGGGGCGGCAGCAGCGGTGGCTGCGCTTCCACCCCTCCCTCCTTCAGCCCTCCCTCTCCTTCCCTTCCAGCCAGAGCTGGGCATTGGCCCTGGGAAGTGGGGAGCTATTTGTCCAGGTTTCTGAACCTGGAGAAAGGAGGGTAGCTCCTATTTAGAGCTTCAAAGCCAGGATGGACTTATCAGGGTCCTCTAGGTCACCCCCTCCATATCTAAGTCCCCCCACCCCAATTTAACAATGGCCCGATTTCCCTAGCCATGAAGAAGCAGGGAGCCCACAGGGGACAGCAGGAGGCCTGCAGCATTCCCAGCTTGACCCGTAAGGAAAAAATGGCAGTTCATCCTTTCCAGGCTCTATAGGAGAGCCCAAGTGAGGAAGCCTCCAAGTGTCCCCTAGCACCAGGGTGACATGCTGGCTCCTGGGCCTACCCTTGTCTCCTTCCCTCCAGCTCTGTCTAAGTAAAAAATGGGAGGCAGAGACTTTTTTTGTTACCTCATGCAAGACCGGGCAAACATTATGTAACTGACATGTAGAAATAAGAAACTGAGTGTGATGGAGTTGGGGGTGCTAAGAGACCAATAAACTTGCAATAAACCAACTGAACTGGGTGGAGGCAGTGTTTGTGGAATGAACATGCAAAATGAACTTGGTAGCACCTGGGTAATCTAGGGTGCGCTGCAGGATAGCTGAACATGCTGAGTGGTGAAATCAGGTAGACCATGGGGATGTAAAATGGGGGAGGTGCGGCGGTTGGAGGGGCACCTGTATCTTGGAATAGGAATGAGAGAACACCATCTCCTGGCCTCTTTTTCTTTCTCCATTCTATGAGATTCCTAATTATTTTTTCCCAAAAGATGCTTCATCCTGGAGGACAGCTGCAACCACATGAAGTCATTAAAAATGCTCTCATGTCCCTACTTCCCCCTAGTTGGCATTGTTGGAGGGGAAGTCTGGGGAAGAGAAAAATCAAAATTCTTTCCACAGCATGGCTCCCACACTCTAGAGAGGCTGAGCATGGGGCCATGATTTGACCTGCTTCCTGGAACCTGTGGTGATACTATGTTCCTGTCAGGCCACCTTCCTGACCCTGCCTCAGTAAGTGAGAAGTAGGGTTATGAGGGAAAAGGGATGGTTGGGACATCCTTAGACAATGTGAGGTGGAGATTTTGGGATGGTTCTTGGGCAGAGGAGAGGGAGGCTGTCTGGAATCAGGCCCAGGGGGCTGGGAGTACCACTACCATAAAATGGGGGAGGTGCGGTGGTTGGAGGGGCACCTGTATCATGGAATAGGAATGAAGGGAGGGCTTTGGATGAAGGGAGGGCTGTTAGATGTGCTGCCCAGCCATTGGTTTAAAAGCAACCTTGGTGCCCTGTTACCCTGGCCTGGATGTCAGAAGCTTTCTTCTCTTGTAGCTTGGGAGACAGCCATTTTGAAAGACAAGCCATGGTTGTTAAGCATATTCTATGTGCTATGGACAGTCACATGCAAGAGTTGGGGTATAAGATCCTGGGGATGGCCCTGCAGGAGCGCTTATTCTAGTTGTTGGTTTACGTATATGAGGAAACCAACAACATAAGGTTAACTTGCCCAAGGTCGCTTAGTGGTAGTTGGTGGGGCTGACCCCAGCTGTCCACCTCCCCATGCAGACTCGTGCTGTGGGTGTGGCTACTTTTTTTTATCATCCAGTTACCTGTGGTGCCTGGCCCTCCACAGGCAACCAGGGCAGGAGACCCCTCACCCTCAGAAGAGGGGTAGGTCACCTGTGAAAGACAATAGTCAGCTGTGACTGCTCTTCCTTGGGTCAAGGCGAAAAGGAACATTATGGAAGGAGTAATTTTTGCTTGCTTTTCACTATCCATCCCTTCTCCTTCAAACCCAAATTTTCAGCATATCTATGTTGATGGGGGCAGGGCAAGGAATCACGATTTGCCTGTAAGGATGAATGGGAGAGGCTGACACTTCCACAAACAAGGCTGGGAAAGTGCTGGGGACATCCTGCTTGCTCTCCTAGACTTTACAGAAATCCCCAAGAGCTGAGGAAGTGGGCTTTGTTCTGGGTCTTGGTGGGAAGATTTTATGCTAGAATGTTCTCTCTCTCTGGTCTTCATTTTTGGAAACCACAGTTCTGCCTGAGGGCATGTTGTACCTTCAATGACTAAAGTAACTGTTGGCTTGGGCAACCAGCTTTCTTTTCTATTTTGAAACTTCATGTGCCTATGTGGTCAGAAATGTACATTGTAACTGCAACAGTACTTCATAAACAAGCTGTGTGGCAGTAGTGACTCTCAATTTGCTCACATCTCCTGTATTCACCTGCTTGTGTCATCTCCACTCACACTGACTCTGGGTTTCACAGTGTGACTTGCTTTGGCCAATGAGATACTATCAGACATGATTAGTAAAGGTTTAAAAATGCCTGCATGTTGAGACTTGCCCTCTCTTTGTGTTCTTGAGACCCCTATAACTGCCAACAGGTGAATATACCTGGGTTATGCAGCTGGAGATATGTAGCCCAGTCACCACTGCCACTAGCTGACAACCAGCACCTACCACCAGACATGAGTGAGGCTCTCCTAGACCAATCAGTGCCAAGCAACCTGCCAGCCGACCACAGCTACATGAGCAAGCCCAGGTAAGTCCATTAGAACTGCACAGCCTAGCCCAGTCCAAGCTGTAGACTCATAAGCTGATAAATGGTTATAAAATATATTACACAAAATTTGTATTTTAACCATTTTTAGGTATACAGTTGAGTGGTATTAAGTACATTCACATTGTTATGCAACCATCTCTAGAACTTTTTTATCATTCGTGATGGTTCTTTACATAGTAAAGCTCCCTGATTTACATGGTGTGGGTGTTGCCACCAACTCCATGATTGTCTTACAGTGATGAGCCTGCCTCTGAGTAGAGCCAGATCGGAGGCTCAGGCTGGGTCATGTGGCTCTGTAATGGAACCCAACATGAACTGAAAGAGAACACACTCACGGTGCCTCTGCTGCAGCCACCCCTCACCCCACGATAGCTTTTGCTTCTGACAGCCCCACTGTGGAGCTTGTCTGTGTCACAGGAGTCAAGGATGCTGCTCTTGGCAGAGGTGGTGGATGATTAAACACAACACTGGCCTCCTGCCCTCAGGCACACTCACCAGTGATCCTGAAGGAGCGAGAAGGAGTCGTTAGGGAGGAGAGAGGCACAGCATTTCAGCAGACAGTGCAGAACACAGGCGGCTCCTCTGATGAACTCAGGCGTGGGATGCACTTGAACCTGTTGTTTACGGACCAACTGTCCGGGGCCTGGCACCTGACCTCGTGCTCAAGGATGAGCTCTGACAGTTGCTAAACCAGCCCTGCTGTACTTGCCACTTCCTAGCTGTGTTACTTTGAGTGAGTCACTTAAGCTTTCTTAGCCTTGGTGTTTTCATCTGTGAAAATAAGATAATGGTAGTGCCATGTCTTAGAGTGAGGATTAGATGAGCCAGTTCTGGACACACTAACAGATGTTTACTTAATATATGTGGCAGACAAGATTCTCCCTCCCCTGCCCCAACCTACCATCTTTCCTCATCCTTTGTGGGAAGGGGTCTTTGGAAAAAAAGAGACAGGGAATTTGTTAGCAACAGAAATTATGCCTTGAGAGGCATCTTCAGTACTAGCTAAAGAAATACTCGTTTGTCTTTTGGATTTTCACTCTGAAGATCTACAGCTTTCTTCAGCCTTGATGTTCAAGTCGGGATTCTAGGGTGGGCTGAAAATGTAGAAATAAACAGAGGAGGGATAAAGGAGGAGGGAGGGAGCAAAGGAACTTTTGGATGCTGTGGCAGACTGCTATAATATTCATTTTCTTTATATTCTTAGGTAATATAACTCCTCATTTCTAGTTTGGCACATAGTCATCCAGAATAAAGACGATATTTTGCACCCTCTCTTACTGCTAGGTATGGCTACATGACTAAATACTAGCCAATATGATGTGATGTCTTGAGACATCTTCCAGGACCTTCTTTAACAGGAGTTGGGCCATGCCCTTTGCATTTCTTCTTCGCTCCCAATATCCTACTGTTTGGAATGCAGATGTAATAGTTGGAGCTCTAAACACCAATTTGAACAATGAAGACAAAACCACCCCAGGTATGGCAGAGCAATGAACTGGATGGAACTTGAGTCCCTGTTCCGGTTACTTTTGGTGTCTAACAAACTACTCCAGAGTTTGTGGCTTAAAACAGCCATTTTCTTGTACTCATAGATTATGTGGGTCAGGAATTTGGGAAGGGCTTGGCTGGGCAATTCTTTCACTCTTGATAGTATTGGCTGAGGTCACTCAGTGGTATTCAGCTGGCTGAAGGGCTGTTCTGGGAGATCCAAGACAGCTTCAGTTGTATGTCTGGAGCCTGGAATAGATGACTAAAGATTAAGACTGCCAATCAGAGCACCTATGCATGGCCTCTCCATGTGGCTTGGCATGCTCACAGCATGGAGGCCTCAGGGTAGTTGAATGTTTTCCATGAGCCTAAAGCAAGAATATTCCAGTAACAAGGAGATAACTGTATGGCTTTTTGTGATCTGCCCTCAGAAGTCTCTCAGCATCACTCTGCCAACTCTATTGGCCAAAATAGTCACAAGCCTGTTCAGAGTCAAAGGGAGAGGAATTGGACTCTCCTTTTTGATGGGAGAAACATCAAGGTCACATTGCACAAGAGCATGAGGGATGAGAGAGATACTGTTGTGGCCAGTTCTGGAAAATACCACCTGCCACAGTCCCTGAAGTTTCAGGGAACAGAGCTGCCATCCCAACCCCAACCACCTAGCTTGGAATTTGAGTGAGAGATACACTTTTGACTCATTTTGGGCAATCTTATTTTTGGTCTTTGTTGCTCAGAGTCAATCACAGATATCTCTCTGCATGGACTTTGAGGCACTCGAGAAAAGTGAAAGACTATTTAGCCATCCCCCGGACTTAGTGTAAATTAGTGTTTGGCTAAAATAAATTTTCTTTTCTAACAGCAATGGATAGTATTTCCACCCACCTGTCCTGCCCTTCAAGACTTTGAGGCCAAAATTAAGATATCTGTGTACATATAAGTTGTACACACATACAGCAGGCAGTTCCTCAAATAACATCCTTTCATTATAATGTTGATGAGATGCTGTGGGAACATAATTTTCATTTATATCAATTAGCCTATGGTAAAATTGGTTTTGTTATTCATTGTTTCCTTTAGTCACAGAACCTATCGATGACGTTAAGTAAGGTCATTAAGCATATGTGTCAGAAAACCTTAGCGACATTCAGGGGCTGTAGACTGGAGAGGGACCTCTACTTCTAGATTAATGTCAGGACACTGCTTGTAGTTCTCAGGCTGTGGGAGTCTTATTCTGAGAGGGTGTCAGAAGCATGGTCAGTGTTCACAGGCTGGTTCTGGAGGCCCAGAGATGAAGGTCAGGTGTTTCGGGTCTCTGAAGCAGGTGTGTGGTGGTGGTGGTAGTGGGCAGGAATGTTCCAGAGTCTTTATCAGCCAGAGGTTGAGGTAAAACACAGCTACCAGGTCACCACAGGTAAGAAATATTCCCTTTGGCCGGACTTGACCAAGCCAGGAACCCAGAATCTACTGGTTGATGAGGTTCCTAGGGAGTCAGGAGTGAGTGAGAGGAGCAATTCATGATGGTGGCTCACCTGGAAGGTCCTGGATCCAGACTGCTAAGTTCAAATTCTCACTTGCCACTCCCTAGCCATGTGACCTTGGTCAGGTGACTTCATTGTGACCCAGGTTCCTCATCTGTAAAATGAGCCTTACCGCATTAAGTTGTTGAGAGGACTGAGTGAGACAGTAGATGTTCCAGTGCTTAGAATGGTGCCTCAGCCAGTGCCATTCTAAATCCAGCTGGGGGGCGGAGGGAAGTCTGGATCAGCTCCTTGGACTTGCCAGTAGCTGGGCCCCATTCTTCTCATGATGCTGGCAGAAGCATCCGAGGGCTAGCCCCGCTTTGCAAGTACATTGCAAAATTCTGCTTGCATCACCTCTGCCAGCATCCCATTGCCGAAAGCAAGTCACAGGTCCAAACCAAAGTCAAGGGCTGGGGAAATATACTCTACTTCTAGTGAGAAAAACTGCAAAATTACATGTCAAGGGGTATGGGTGGATAATTCTAATGCAGGGAGGGGAGAGGAATTGGGGAACAATGATCCATTTACTGCTTTATCTAACAGCCTATAAACCATCTGTTAAAACTATATGAAATCTACCAGAACCAATCTCCTAGGTCCCTATGTCAGTGGTTCCAGAATGTGTGTGTGTGTGTGTGTGTGTGTGTGTGTGTGTATGTGTGTGTGTGTGTGTAGTGTAGAAGATAAGGAGCCCACTGTCCCTCCCCACCCCCCATGAACCCTTGTCCTAACCCAAGTACCTTGTAACTTGCTGCCTTGGGCTCAATAAATATTTGTTGACTGACTGATAAATACAGGCTGACATTCACAGGGACAAAGTGAATCCCATTGGGGCTTGAACTGAATATCAATGAGTCTGAGGATGACCTCTTGGCTCTGAATAATGGCGAGACCTTACCTCCAGGTTTTATCACATGAATGGAGTTTCTGGTGCTCCCTGCCCCCACTCCATGACAGCCTCAAACTCCCACCATAACGTCTTGAGCTGTTTGTACTGCTCTGGGCTTTCCTGTGTTGGGTAGCCAGTGGACAGATATGTTTTCAGAGGCAGTTACCTATGTCAAGACAGCTGCCATGGGTGATGTCAGGTTGGCAAGATGTGTGCAAGGCAGGGTCCACGCCAGGAGGAGTGGGGATAGACACACGTGTCTGCAGATGCCGGGGCTGTGAAACCAGGGGGATGTGCAGGCAGCGTGGGGTGGTAGGAGGGATGGGGAGGCTCTGCGTGGGAGAAGCAGCTGCCTTGCCGCAGCCATTGAAGACATGCAAGCTCCGGTCAAATACTGATGAAGAGCTGGCTGCTCGGAACGAAGAGGGGTCCTTATCTTGCTGCTTCCCAAGGAAGAGAGTGAAGAGGAAGTCCAGCAGGAGCCACAACAGCGGGACTGAGCTTCAAAGGAAGGCTGCAAGCCTTAAGTCCAGTGGGTAGAGTTTTGAAGGGGAGAGATCCCATTTATTTTTATTTTTAAAGTAATTAATATTTCTTCCCAGTGGCGAAAGTAAATCATGCCCTATTGTGGAAAATTTGGAACTTACAGAAAAGTGTAACAAAGATAATAAAAACTACTTATAATCTCTAGCTAGACATCAACACTGTAAACATTTTAACACATCTCCTTCCAGCCTGTTATAAATGTGTACACAGCAAAGTGGTTAAGAATGTAGGAGAGGAGTCTTGCTTTCTGTGTCATTTTAGATAAGTTATTTAACTTCTCTATGCCTCAGTTTTCTTATCTTTAAAATGAGGCTATGAATGAATAGTACTTACCTTATAGAGATGTTATGAGGATTGAATGAGATGATCCTGTAAGTGCTGATACATAGTAAATGCTTACTAAATGCTAGCCCTTATCAATATATTTCTATCACAATTTAGATCAAACTCTTAAATTTTTGAATACTTCTTGTTTTCTCGCTTAATGTTTTACTGTGAGCATTTTTCTGTATCATTAAGCACTCTTATAGAGCATCATTTTAAATGGCTTCAGAATTATGTGCTCCATGGATTCATCACAATTTATTTGCAATTTTCTTGATGCTGGACACTGTTGCTGTTCTTAAGTTTTGTTAATATAAATAACACTGCAATGAACATTTTTGTCAGGCGCTCCTTGAATCTGTAATTTGTTTATAACATTTTTTCTTGTTATGAAAGCATAATATACTCATTATAGAGAAAATATTTAAATACAGAAGAAAATAAAGAAGATAATAAAAAATTATCATTGCGTGTGTATGTGTGTGTGTGGGGAGAGAGAGAGAGAGAGAGAGAGAGAGAGAGAGAGAGAGAGAGAGAGAGAGAGAGA
>NW_011889185.1:95010-138399 GCF_000151845.1 Pteropus vampyrus | reverse complement strand
GAGAGAGAGAGAGAGAGAGAGAGAGAGAGAGAGAGAGAGAGAGAGAGAGATTGAGAGAGAGAGAGATTGAGGGAAAGGACTCTGTCACCAGGAAGGTGTCCTGGGCTAGTCTGCAGTCTGTCTTAGAGGCTCCATCCAGCGCCTGGCAGCATAAACACTGCCAGAGTTAAATAACAACCCAAGACAATATGTGGGACGTCACAGAGCTTTAAGTGATTAATTGCCAACTAAGTATTATGAGTTTCCTAACCAGCGGTGTTTGCTCCAAATGACCAGCTGGGACATGGGGAATCTTTAGGGCTTTTAAAGAATGCTTTGTTCTGCTGTGCAACAAGTTTTCCAGAGTCTTTACCAGCAAGGAAGCTTTTTTCCCTAAGGGCCTTTCAGACAAAGGGGCTCTAAATATCCTCAATCAGGAAGACCCTCTCACTCACCCCCATCCTCTGGCCCTAGTCAATTTGGGAGCTGCCTTAGAGGTAACAGCCTACTCTGGCCTCAATCCATCTCTCCAGATCATCTCTAAAAGCTCTCAATAGTCCATGCTGCTCTAATGGCCTACCCACCACACTGAAGGAGGTTCTAGGACAGGCCTAAAGGGGATGTTCCCAACCCAGAGTGGGTTCTGAGGGGGAGGGATGGCTTTGAAGAAAGAACTTTGGGCCTGTCAGGAGCTTCTGAAGGGATCTAGACTATGCAGCCTGAAGGAGTTGAGATACAAGGGCTGTGGTGGCATTTGGCACACTGTCTACAAAATTGGCCGCCAACAATTCCTCCCATCCCTGTGTGAGCATGCTGCTCCTCTCATCAAAAAGAAGAAAGAATGAGTCCATTTACCCTCTCCTTGAACCTGGGCTGGCCTTGTGATTTGCTCGGACTAAAAGAATGCAGTAGAAATGATGCCATGTGACATCTGAGCCAGGCCCTAAGAGGTATGGCAGCATTTGTTTTTGCTCCCTTGAATAGAACTGCCAGGTGAGAAACCTGGGCTATCCTGCTGTAGAGAGAGGCCGAGTAGGGGACAACAGAGGCAGCTCAGCCAACAGCTAGCCAACTGCCAAAGACATGAATAAGGCCATCTGGGATGTCTCAGACCCAGCCAAACTCCCAGTTGAGTGCAGTTGCATGAGTGACCCTGGCTGATGCAGCATGGAATAGAAGAACCACCCATTGAGCAGAGCTGACCCATGAATGATGAGAAAAAGTCAATTGCTGTTTTAAGCCATTAAGTTGTGGGGTGCCTCTTAGGCAGCAGTAGATAACTAAAACACTACTGTGTCAAATATTTGAAGGGCTGTTGGTGGAAGAAGAATGGGATTTGCCCTTGCAGGCCCCAAGGAGAAGAGCAAGGGAGCAGCACCTTTTTGCTCAGTATAGGTGGGGACTCTGAGACATTCAGAGCCATCTAATTAAAAGGATCATGTGTGACCCTGGTGTACTCCCTGCAGGGCATGAAGGAAAAGCCTAGGCTGCTTGTTGGCGTCTGGAAGGGGACCTGGAGGAGTAGATGGTTGGCATACTGTCTCACCTGGAGCTTTTGTGATTCTTTGCTCCCCTTCATATTCATTCCATCTTCTTCCCCTCAAAGGAATGCTGACACTGCACCACAAGCCCCTGCTGGAAGACAGAACCAGTTCTCTTTCCTGTTTCATTTCCTGGGGCTTTTGTGGCTTAGGCATTTTTCAAGTTCACATGCCATTTCTTTCAGAAAGCTTTTCATGTGACCTTGGCTTCTTTGGACCATATGACCCTTACCATCTTCTACAGTGACTAGATTGCAAGCAAGCTCTCTAAAGAGAGAGACCCTGTTTTATTGATTTCTCTATCTGCCTGGTGCCTAGCCCAGGGCTGATGGCCCATGCATAATGCAGGGATTTAGACTGTCAGGCAATTCACATGCCTGAAGGCTGGATCTTCCCTTCCTTATCACACTGCGTGAGATCTGCAGCTCAGAAGAGAACCAGCTGGTAACAAGAAGGTGAGGACAGGGAAACCCCCAGGAAGGATCTCCTGAACCCAGCAGCCCGTAGCTGGTTTGCTATGTCTGTTCTTCGTGTCTGTGGGCCCCACTAGTGTTCAGAAGGATCTCTGTAAAGCTCGCTGCAGAGCTCAGAGAATCTTCCTCAGAGAAGCAGGATGTGTGTGTACACACACACACACACACACACACACTTAGCACTCAAGCACAGAGACTGCCTCAGGGGAGACACTGTCTGCAGGAACCAGACTCCACAACCTCCCCAGGGACTCTTCTTTACGTCTCTTGTCAAAGTGTCACTTGTCAGGCTCAGCTCTAGCTCGGGGAAACTCACCCCCTGGCTCACACTGAAGGAAGGGCCTCTGAGGGGAGTGGGCTCCAAGGAGTTTCCAGGCAGACACCGCCTGTCTTGTCCTTGGCAATTTCTTGGCCTGGCCCCAGAAACCCTAATGAGCCTCAGGCATGAAGACAGCCACCAAGGTGGTTATCAGAGGTGTCCACACAGGGTTTCGAGAAGCAGCTTGTCCTCTGCTGCATGTGTGGCGTCATTCGGTCTAATTCACAGCAATTCCTGAAAAGTAGCAGGTTTGAGCAGGACTTACCCTTCTCCTTTTTACAAAGGAAAGGAAGAAGAAAGAAAAGGATCGCATGTTATTTGGGCAGAAGCAGGAGGGGATGGAAGTGAGGAAAGGTGGTCTGAGGGTAAGTAGCTGGGGAATGACCTTTAGCTTGCAGGCCGAAAGGCCTGATTTGAGGGGCCTCTCTCTAGAAGGGGAGCCATGTAGTCACTCTTGGTTCAGAAGCCTCTCCTCCGACTCAATGGGAGTTCTGTATTCCCTGAACAATTCTCTCCCCAATCTGGATCTGACCTGGCAGCCCCACACAGCCCAGAGCACCCAAGCCTGTAGCACAGCCTTCAAACTGCTCTCCCTAGACACCTCTGAGAAAAAGGCCTGGATATAAGCTTTTGCATATTTCTCAATTGGAAATGTATTGAGTGTCTGCCACATACAAGATCTGAGTTCTAGAGAGTCATCAGAAAGAGACAACAAATGCAAGAAGAAACTCTGGGCCAGACCGTCTAATGACACCTTCAGCTGTGATCTGGCATCTGGTGCCATGTTCCTTCTCAGACTGTCAGCCCAGCCAATAGGCGCAGCTAACTGAAGACACTAACACTTGCTCCTTCTGGCTGACTCCTCTGCTCCCTCTGCTCCTCTGGCCCCCTGCACTTAGGAATCCCTGGCCATAAATGGAGAGCTGTTAGTCATTCAGCCACGGGGGCTTGATGCAGTGGTGTGTTGGCACTGGCTCTAGCTCACAAGAATGGAGCCAACTGTGTGCACCCTTTCCCACCTCTGTATCCAGTGACGACAAGTTGGTAGCTTGGAATTGGCTATGGTAGATTTACTCTATGGAAACTGGCAAATGCTAGAAAACAAGATGCCCCTGCCCCAGAGCCTGTTGTTAAACACTCACCAGCACACCACTGGTTAGATTTCCCACAGCAAGCAGCTGAGAGGGGCACTACAAATGAAACCACACTTTTGTCAATGGGGCCTTCATGATGAACACGAGCAGGTCCAGGTACAGGTTCAAACAAGTCTTGGGTGGACTCCTCTCTCCTATTTCTCTCCTTGCCACCCAGAAGCCTTCTTCACAGGCAGCCTGGCCTTGCTGTTAACCTGAATGGTTCTCAGGTATTCCAACCCTGGCTGCAAACACTATCTTTCAGGCTCCTGAGCTGAGAGCACAGTTCACCTTGAAAACCAGAAACAAAAACAGAAACAAAAACAAACCACCTACCTTTTTTCCTTGGGTACCTTGGACAGGCAGTCCTGGGACAAGAAATTAGGCTGTAGCAGAAAAGGGCATCTAACATAAGAGTACCAGATTGTCAGTGGAAACAGATTACCACAGTTGCTGGGGAAATTAAGGTTCCTGGAGAAACGAAGTCATTTGCCTAAGGTAATTCAGCTGGTGACTAAATTCCCTAGCTGGAATCCCAATCTCTTTACTCCCAATCCACTGCTTGCTGGGCCACACTGTGGAACCAGTTTTCCCAGCTTAGTAGATCCTGGCACTTGTGTGTGTGTGTGTGTGTGTGTGTGTGTGTGTGTGTGTGTGTGTGTGTGTGTGTGTGTGTGTGTGTGTGTTGTGTGTGTGTGTGTATACATGTTCATGTGCATGCAAGTATGGACATCTGTGTGTGTCCCTAAAGTCACAGAGATGGAAAAAGTAGGGCCTAGAGGTCTCTCAAGATCACCCATCCAGTCCTTCTCATCTGCTTGGCCACTGTCTCCAGGACGGCCCCCAAAGACTTGCTGGTACAGGAGATGAGAGCCTGAGTTTTGGAGTAAGGCACACCTAGACCTGACTTTGGACTCCATCACTCCCCAGCCATGCGACCCTGGGCAAGGCATTTGTTCTCTTGGAGCCTCAATTCTCAGCTGTAAAGTGAAGATGATAAGGGTGCCCACCTCATCGGACTGCTGGGAGGATAATGAGCTGATGCACAGGAGCACTTCACACAGGGCTCAAGAAGGGGAAAGCACTGGTGTGGGTTTTTATGCCTGTCAGCTGTGTCCCCTGAGAAGCGAATGCCAAGATGGTACTAGATGTGCAAGAGGTTTATTGGGGGGAATGCCTGTAGGGAGCTAAAGCTCCCCAAATTTAAAAGAGTGCATGGATTGTCTCGGGAGGCCTGCTTGCATAAAAAAGAAAAGGCTGGTTCTGTTGAATTTCAGGAAGAAGAAGGTTAAGTATAGCCTAAGGGAGTGTCGAAGGGAGTGTCAATTGCACCTGGATCTTCAGGATGTTACTTTTGTGTTGTTTTGGAATGCAAAAAGAAACAGATTATGTTTAAAAGGAGGTTAAGAAATAAACTCGGAGAGGCAGTTGTGAGATCTGCTCTCCCTCCTGCACCCTGTCTGTCTTCTCTTTTTTCTCAGTCCCCGCTCCCCCATTCAGGTACCCGGTTTGACTTGGTCGGCTGGCTTCCGACAAATGCCTATGGGAGATAAAGCGGGAGACAGCAGGAGTAAGAGGGAAGAGCCTTTAGACTGAGATGCAGGTCTGATCCCTGAGAAAGGAGAAGGGGAAGGAAGAGGACTGGATAGGAAGAGCCTCAGACTGCAGTGTGGTTCTGAGAAAGCCTCTGCCAGCCCAACAGGGAGTTCCAGCATCAAGATCACCCAGAGATGAGTCCTGAGCTAGCCAGAAATGGCCATGCTCAGCCACTGGCAGTGAGTGACCTTGGTGTGAAAGTAGAGGCAGAGCCTAAAGGCACTCCTAGCTGGAAGCTGTCAATGAATTACACTTCTTGCGGAAGGTTCTCTTTCAAAGGGGGAGCTGAGCAGGGAAGCTCTATGGCTGCCATGGACCCCTCTAAACCTCATTTTTATGTCAAATTCCCTTCTCAGGCAACACTGTCCAGTACTGTGCAGTCACTGCTGACACCTCTTGCTTCGTTATTCCCGCACATCCATCTAGCAGCAACCTAAGTCCGGCTATTGCAACTGCAGGAAACTCTCCAGAAGTGGTCCTCTGTTCTCCATCCCTGCTGCTCTGTGCTTGTTCATGTTCCTACCTGTCTCATCTCCTGAGCTTTGCCTCATGTCCCTGAATCTGTTCCCCACACCACCGCCTTGGTTACTCTCTTGAAAGTCCCTGTGAGCCCTCAAGGAAAGAGGCAAATGGAAAATCTCAAAGGTGAACAGGCCATTTCTTGGTTGAGGATAAAGTGCTCGACCCACAAGACAAGACCCTTTCTTTCAGGCCCAGCTCTAGTCCCCATCCTCCTTTCTTACAGCTCCCTTCTCTGACCCTTCAAGCCAGCACTCCGTTTCTTTCTGCTCCTTGCCATTTCATGTCTGCTTTTGGGCTCATGACATTCCTCTCCCTGAAATACTCTACCGCCCTATCCGCCTGTAAACATATTCTGTCCTTTCACTTCCACTGGAGATGTCACGTTCTTGTGAAGTCTTTCCAACCTTCAATTCCCCTTACTCCAGTGCTCCCTCTGCCCTACTGGGTCCTCCACTGAAGCAGCTGTCACTTACTTGTTCAGCTATAGTCTCCCCCACTAGGTTGTGACTTTTTCTCTCCCTCTTCCTAGGGCATTTCTTCAACAAATATTGACTGAACACACATTTTGTGCCTGGTACAGGCATGGTGCATGAGGGAACTCAGCCGCTACCCTCATGGGGTGACCAGTCTGCAGGGAAGCCTGACAATTACATGGGCATTTATAATAAATGGTGACATGCTGAGTCCCAAGGAACACAGGACACAGCTGGGACACTAAACATATTCCGGGATGGTGTGGCAGGTAAGGCTTCCTAAGAAAACCTTTTCTTTTTTCCAGACTTTTCAGTTGAGGCTTCCAGGAGGATCGGTTTACTAGATGGGGAGCAGATGGGAGGATGGGGAGGACAAAAGCACGTGTAGACCTGGGGCACGGAGAGGGTGCAGGTGTGGGAGCCGGATGATTGTGGGCTGAGATGTGAGTGAGAGAAGAGGACGTAGAGACAAATCCATCAAGAAGTTGAGCTGCAAAGGTCCAGAGAAAGATGAGGGGCGGGGGCTGTAGTAGGAAGGGGATAATAGAGAGGAGGACATGATAATCGCTGATGGGTAAGGTGAGGCTGGGAACATGGGAGGGGGAAAGACTAGTCTCTAGAGTTGCACCATACAATACAGTAGCCACTAGCCACATCTAACTACTTCAATTAAGTACAATAAAATAATTTAGTTATTTGGTTGTACTAGCCACATTTTAAGTGCTTAGTAGCCACATGTGGCTAGTGGCTAGGGAAGTGCAGATAAAGAACAGTTCCATCATCGCAAAAAAGATCTATTGTACAGCACTGTCCTAGAGTTTGAGCTCCTCTGACACAGAGTTCAAGAGTGAGATTAGGGTGAAGGGACCAGAGGGCAGGTGGACAGGGTGGTGTGGTGGCAAGATGCTGGGGGATGGATCTAATCTGTGACTTCCGTGGTGTCTGTGAAGTAGGAGGGAGGGCAAGGAGTGGGGCTGAATTCAAAGTTAAGTGGAGAATAGGAGGAGTAGCTGTGTGTAGGGTGGGAGAGAGCTGACCAGAGGATATAACAGGATTATTAGGTGGTGGTAGTGCCGATCAGCAAGGCTGGGTTGTTTCTTCCTGCTGAGCTGAGCCTCTTGGGAACAGGACCAGAGAAGGGCCAGCTTAGAGCCTTCTCTGATATATATCTAGGCAGCTGTGGCAATGGGACAGGGGAACTGAGTAGCCTCAAAAAGTGGCTGGCTGAAGGGATGGAGCCCAGAGTTGAAGGCCTCAGAAGAGAGGTGACTCCATGTATGGTGACAAGGAGGTCTATGGTGTGCCCAGGAAGTAGGAGCCTGAAGAGAAGTCACTGGAGTGGGAGATCTGGGTATCTACTGCTGGGTGGCAAACCATCTTGAAATTTAGTGACTTAAAACATCAACGTTTAGTTCGCTCATGAATCTATTACTTGGGCAGTGCTTGTCATGGATAGCTTGTCTCTGCTCCTCTCAGTGTCAGCTGGGCAGCTTGAAGGGCAACACTACGTGGCATTGACTAAGATGGCTCAAAGGCCCAGGGTTGGGATCATTTGAAGGCTCATGCTTTCACCTACCTGGGGGCTGGCACTGGCTGTCAGCTGAGACATTAGCTGGAGCTGTTGGCTGGAACTCTTGGCCTCTTCATGTGGCCTGGGCTTCCTTACTACATGGTGGCTAGGTTCCAAGGTTGACTGTCCCAAGAGAGAAAGAGTCAGATGGGTCCCATATCACCTTTTATGACCTGAACTAGGAAGTCAGGAGCATCGCTTTGGCTACATTCTATTCATAGAGGCAGGCACAAAGGCCCTGCCACGTTCAAGTGGAGGGGAAACAGACTTCTCCTCTTAAAGGGGGCTAGTGGCAAGGTTGTGGAACCAGAGTATGTGGGACCATAAGTATTGCTGTGGCCATTTTTGGAAAATACAATGTGCCACAGAGCCCATGGAGTGAGAAGCCAAGGTCTTTTCTGTTCCCAGGAGAGGAGATGAAGAAGTTAGGCCAAATTCAAATTCCTTCAATTTGTTCATGCAACTAATATTTATTGAGCACCTACTATGTTCCAGACTCTGTTTTATTTGCTGAGGATACAAGATGGACAAAAATACCAGTTCTTATGGAGATTACATGGTAGTGGGGAAGATTGACAATAAACAAACAAGTGCTTATTATGTCAGGTGATGTTAAGTGCTATGCATGAATGATGGTCAGCAACAGAGTGCACAGAAAGAAGGCTAGAAAGTAGAGCAGCTTGGGCCTCTCAAGATTCTGGATTTTTGGATTTTCTCCCTGGGGTGGAGGGGGCAAGGTCTGTAAACTGCAGGGAGGAGCAGGAGGGTTTGGCCATTCCTTCGAGTGCTGTATCCCAGGCACCTAGCTTCTTGGGCTGGATAAACTTCCCCAGGGTGTAAGAAGAAGGGTCCCTGGGGTCTGAGTCTTTGCTCAAAGGCACTAGCTAGTTAGTAGCAGTGCAGGAACCAGGCCCACAAAACAGGGGGCACGTTTGATCCATTATCCCCAAGGACTCTTCCCCCTCCTCCAGCTTTCCACCTAAGCACACCAATAAACAGACCGGGGACTTCTTGGAGAATGATGCCCCAGGATGTGTGCCTATGCACCATGGTTCTAGTCCTACAGAAAGCTGAAGGGGCCGAGGAGGAGCGGGTTGGAGCAGGAGAGGACCCAGGAAGGAAAGAACATGGGGATTTAATTGGACTCAGCGAACCTTTCCCAGACCAGCTGGTGCAAACCCTTGGAGGCAGCCACCAGTGCCTGGCTCCCCTCAGGACCTGGGGTGCTCGGCAGAAGCGTGGTCATGGAGGAAGGATGGGGGCGGGGGGCAATCCACTGTCTGTCTTCCCCCTACACCTCTGCGCCTCCCTGACAACATATCCTGGCTGAAAAGCCACGGAGACAAGGCTGCTGGATGTGGTGAGAGGACAGAGGGGGATGGAGGGTCCGGGAGGGGCGGGAGGGTGTCCTGGGAGGCGGCGGCCGCCCCAGGCAGGGCGGAGGCAGTGTGGGAGGCGCGGTGTGTGTGGTGGGGGGAGATTGGGGCCCCCGCAGCATCTCCGAACACAAAGGGCGGGGGAGCTCGGCCCCGCAGTCGTAGCGAGCAGTATTGATCGAGGGGCGGGCGCACAGAGCGCGCCGAGAGCGGTTCCATCCATTAGGGCCGCTGTTCGCCTCCAATTAGAAAAAAAATCATTACTCAGCAGCCAGCAGCGGCCTGCGCGCCGCCCGGGACCGCCTGCGATCTAGCGAGACAGCTAGGGAACGGCAGGCCTCCCCCACCCTCGCGCTCCCCACCCCCCGCCCCCGGCGCCCCGCCTCCCCCGGCTCTAATGACAACTATTAGAGCTGCCTCCCCGCACCCACTGCCCGGCGAGCACAAAAGCGCGAGATTCATTTGGTAATCGGGGTAATTACAGCGGGGCGCGGGGGCGCACGCGGCGTTGGCGGGTGCGCCGGCGGAATGCTAAGGGACCCGGCGTGAGGCCCGTTCCCACCCCACCGCCCTCTCCACGGGCCCCCTAGCCCGAGCAGCGCCTGGGGCCACCTTTTCCCCCATCCCCCACTGCCTATCTCCAGCCCGGAGAAGGACCTACCCGGGGGTTCCCAGGCGCGGGACGAAAAGCCATCGCATCCCCAACTCCTCACTACCCCCCGACCCCCTCCCGCGCGCCGTCGGCTTGGGCAGTGCGGCCTGCGGCGCTCCGGACAAGATTTGCCACGTCCGGGAGCCAGAGAACCCCTCTGAGGTACGGACGCACAATAAATACCGTGTGGAATGTATTTACTCTGCTGCCCCTAGTTAATTTTCATACCCGCACAGCGCCGGCCTGTGGTTCCTATTTACGGGCGCGAGGCGCCATCCCTTGAGAGGGACTCCCCCCCTTTTTTTTTTTTAGAGCTTTAGGATGGATGCAATGTGTCATTAAACCTGAAAAGGGTTGTTACTTATCAGTAATGGTGTTCTCCACAGGCCTTTCTCCTCACCTGCGTGGACACAGGTACCACCTGGATGGTGGATGGGGGCCTGGGGTGCCCGAAAACACCCGGGGTGGGGGTAGTTCGGTAAGCTCTACGTGGGCCCAGCAGGAGGCAGCTGAGGCATCTCTGGAACCCCCAAACCACCGGAACGCGGACTCCGAGGACCACCCCCTCCACCACCCGGAGGCTTGCGGCTTTTGCCAGGCACCCCTCTGCACCCCAGGGAGGATTCTTCCTCCAGAGAAGCCTAGAACAGGAAGGCTTAGGGAACCCTTAAGGAAAGTTCCTCCTCCTTAAGCGGCCCCCTCCTTAGCGGCGGGAAATGCAGTCTCTCCGTTGTGCCATTCTGGGCGCAGAAAGGCCCTGTGTTACTCAGCTCTGAAGCAACAGCCTTATCTGGGATGATTTCCCATCTGCATCTCTGCGAAGCAGGGTCTTCCTGCACAGGACTTATCTTGTTGGGAAGCAAAGCTGTGTGCTGGAGGCAGGCCCAGGGAATGGAATGCTCTCTAGGCCTTGTGTGTTCTTAATGACCCATAACAGAGTCTTCAGAGGTGAAAAACAAAACCCTTCAGCCCCTTAACCCTTCCATGCCCATCCTGGCTTGTGAGAATTCTTAATCTGGCTGTGGTGTCACACAGATTCCTCTCTTGATTTCATCCAGGAGCTGCCAGATTCACCTCAGCCCCGCCATGCCAAAACTTGAGTCCGGCCTCCCATCCCTGGGTGGGTAGGTGGCGTTATCTCCTGGCAGCCCTGCAAGGACTTGGAGTAGAGCACTAAAATGTCCTGAAACTGTGGGCAAAATTTTGAGCATGCATGCATTTTTCTAACGGGGGGAGGTTCTTGAAGGGATCTGAGATAGCTACAAAAGTTTAAGAACCACCTACCAGCCATTTCACCTTTTCCAGGTCTTATCCCTGAGCCCAACTTCATTATCAGGAAGAATCGGGCTACCCCAAAGAGGTTGTGATTAAAACAATGAGATAATACTTTAATATTTGTAAACTGTACAAGGTTCTACAAAGATAAATTATTAATGATGCCAAAGATGGCTTTGTGTGTGTGTGTGTGTGTGTGTGAGGGGGGGGGGGTGACACATACGCACACATGTGTATTTGTGAATTGGTGATACAGGGGAAGTGTGTGTGGGGATCACTGGTATTTTACTCTTCATTCTTAGGAAACTTGTGTTCTGAACCCCCTCATTTCTCTACCTTGGGGCCAAGTGGGATTGATCTGGAATGTTGCCCCTCCTTTTTGAAAATCAAAAGCCTCCTTGGGCGGTGGGTGGTGGCTCAGGGGTATGGGCAGCAGGTTTTCCTGCTCAAACTCCTCTGGTCCTCTGGAGACTCATGGCCTCCCTTGGAACATAGTAGTCATTTGCACAAAATGAGTGCTCAGTACACCTTTGTGCAACAATCAAATCAATGACTGGGTGTTAAGTGGTCTTCGGCCACCTCCACCTCCCTTCTATACTTGCAAATGAAAGAGGGCTCTGGACCCTTTCCAACTTAAACGCGTTTATTAATAGGTGTGGAAGCCCCTCAGTCTTGAGGAGCTCAAAGATTAAAATAACCAGATTCTAGGATGTTCAGCATCCCCATAAAGATAGGGATGAATGAGGTGAGAGTTAATTCTCTTCATCCACACACTAAGAAACTGCTCCCAGCTCCTGTAGCTTCCTTTCAGGATCTTCCCTTCAGGATCTGGATGGTTCCTGCTAAGGCCACACTTTCCTCAGACTGCTCCACAATGACAGCACGATGGGGACACCAGGGCTGGGCCATTCTGCCTGATATGGGACTTCTCTGATGGTCAGTCTTTGCTCTGGGCTCCCCATCAGCCTGGCTAAGACTTTCTCAGAGCTGTGCTACATCTGAGGGTCTTCCTACCCCACCCTTGTCCTCCCTTCCCTCTCCTTTCTCCTAGGTCAGACCTGCATCACCCTCTCAAGGCTCTCCCTGCCTATTCCTGCTTCCTCCCTGCTTGACCCTTCACAGACATTTTCCCCAGTATACCTCTTGAACTTTTAATTACATCTTGGTGTCTGCTTCTGGGAGGACCTGAACAGCTACAGGGACCAATACTCAGACTCCCACACTCTCCATCATTTTAGGTAGGACCCTTGTGTGTGCAGGGCCATGTAGAGTCAAGGGTGGAGCTAGAATCTCTTGGTCACTCCTTTGCCTCTAGAAGGTTCTAGGCATCAGACACCTTCTGTGCCCCTGTAGGGCAGGGTGGCCAGCTGCCACACTCTGATGGTCATGCTGCTTGTGACTTGCATTTATTTTTCCAGTTGTTCCTGGGTTTGGTCAGGCTTATCTCTGGCTAAGGCTTCTGCTGTCCAAAAGCCTGACTGTACCTACTAGCTTGCCTGGCTGCTCTTGGAAAGTCAGTCCCAAGGCCAGATTGCTTTCTGAGATCCACAACTCTTTTCAAATGTCCAATCTCAACACAAATCTGAGAGCCAACCCTGGAAATCGACACTGAATCAAAGGCTCCCCAGACTTCTCTGCCTGTGGCCAGGGTAAGCTAGGAGGCTGTGAAGTTCTGCTCTGTTAGAGACATGGACTGAAGTCAGATTAAAAGAGGGGGAATCAAGGAGAGAAAGCATCAGCAGAAGACAAAGGAACTGCTGGCAGGAAAGGCAGCCACCAGCCCAAAGACAGATGAAATGGAGGGTTGTTTTTGTAAAGGTGGGGGGCAGAGGTCATTAGCTTGGAGAATGTGTCATATTTGACGTAAGGAAGGTGGTAATTTGAGGTTGGAAAGCAAAGCCTCATCCACACTCTGGCCTGGGAGATGCAATCTGCAGATATTCTCTGCTGGGGAGAAAGGACAGACCCACAAGTAGGAGGAGAGTGGCCAGGAGAGATGATGCCTTCCCGGCTGTTTGAACACCACCTCTGTCCATCCCTCGACCTTTCTAAAGAGGATACATCTGTGAGCTCTCACTTCTCCCCATCACTGGCAGCTCTGAGGGCTCATGGGACTGAGGCCAGCACCCAGTGGCCCGGGCTGGAGAGCTTCAGCGACAGCCAGTGCCACCCCTATAGGCTAATTATTCTTTTCCAGAGCCAACCTTTCATTGGTGGCTCTAGGCTGTAGCCCCATGGCCAAAGGTTTATGGGACAGTGCCTTTGGTCATAAAGGGGTCAGGGGGTAACTACAAACCCTCTTCAGTTCCTGGGAAAGTGGCCAGAAGCACACATTACCTCTGAGAGTTTTGTCATCAGGGGGCCACTGGGCACTGTGCTTTTTCCCAGTTCTGGGGTGAGGAGAGGCCAGAGTTTGGGGGGAGACTCCATGAGAACGTGTTTATCCTGCGGTCTGCATTAACTCCTACCACCCCCAAACATTGATTACAGATGGAAGAGTGCAAGGGGTCAGCAAACAGCCTGCTGGGAGAGCTGTATCTGACCAGTGCTCTAGCTCTGAACATGCTAGTTCAGAGTGCATTGTTGCCTGGTGCCCTCAGGATCAGAGTCCTGCTCAGTGGTCTCCTCCCAGTTCCACCACCCCAGACTCTTCCCTCCAGCTGCAACCAACTTCTTCCAGTTCTCCTGGCTTTTACGGGGCTTTCTTCTAGCTGTGTCCTCAGCTTCAAACCCTCCTATCTAACTCCTACCCATCCTTTCGCTTTCAGCTTAAGCTCCAGGAAGTACGGGCAACCCCCACAGTAAACAAAGCCAAACGTTTTCTTTATCTGGAGCCTTTGCTATGCTAATGGGCATTGTGAATCTTCCGGAGTGTTGAGGGGCACCAATCTTTTCCAGCATTTGGCCACAAAAGGCCTCTACCTACCTCCATATCTATTAACCCTTTCTCAGAACTGGGTGAGGAGTTTGGGAAATGCTTTGAGAGAAGCGAAGCTGGTAGGGGCAAGGGTTTATTTCTTAGGTCCTGCTTTTTAGGTAGCGGCCTAGAAACCCCTATTTACCCTCAGGACTGGTAGGGGGAAGAGTCCGTCTCCTGTTGCCTGACTTCTGTCTTCCTGTAACCCATCAATGGACTTACTCCTGGAGGGAGAAACCAGAGTAACTGGCCCAATCTCTTTCTTGTCACAGTGGCAGGATCAGATCCAAGTTTTAGGGCTTTCTTTAAGAAAACCAGTGCAGAGGTATGAATTATAATTTCTAGGGCCTTGGAAGGGACCTGTGAAAGTAAAGGACCCTTGATGGTAAGCTTTTTTTAGCATTGAGGTAGAATCCACACCTGTACGGAGGCTTAATTATGGGTTTATGTGTAGCTCAGACATGGCCATATGTTAAGTGTGGGTCAAGTACGTGGTCTATGGATGGCTCTTCTTTGGTGCTTTGGTATAGCTCTGCCAGGCCACGGTCCTCTTGCTTCTTGGTCCACAGCCAGCCTGCAGTTTGTTCTCCTGGACCAGGCTTCACACAGGCAAGTGCATCCTTCGAGGCCTGCAGACTGGTGAGGGCAGTACCATATTGGTTGAGCAGATCTGTTTGCCCCCCAGATCCACCTGCTTTCTGTGGATCCCATGAGGCTGATCCTCTTGAACTGGATCACTTGGGTGGCCTTGACCACTGATTTCTAGTTGAGTTTGGCCAATGAGACATGCACCAACAGGCAGTCTGGCTGGCAGTTGTCAAGAGGCGAGGTATGGATTTCCCTGTCTGGGCTGCATTTTGGAGGGGGCTACATCCTTGTGCTCACAGCAGCCCTCATCTACAGCTCTCTTCTGTTCTTCCAACAGCACCTACCCCTTGCCCCTTCAGTCCAGGGCCTGGTAGCAGCTTCCTGCTGTTGCTGGTCCCAGGGCACTTTCCTATCCCTTGTGGTTTCTGTAATCTGCCCACACCTCTATAAATAGTCCCTTTGCTAAACTCTTCCCAATTAACCCTCTTATTGAATGGGCCATCCGATCCTGCTGGGGCCCTGCCTCACACAGACAGCATTTGTGGTACCCAGGGAAGTCCTGAAGTCATTTCACCAATCACAATGAGTTCTCCATTGGTCAACTTGAATATGCAAATATTAGGCTTCAATTGCTTGGGGTGAGCTTTCCAGAGCAGTCTTGAGCTTGGCTGTGGACCCTCTGACTTACCCCTGTCATGGCATTTAGCACTGAACTGTCTTATCTATATGGGCTTCCCACTCCTGAGTGAAGTCCAGATGAGCTTATGGAAGAAACATGACCCCTGCTCCCCAACTTTGTTTATTTGAGGGAGAACAACATCATAATTTTGGGGGTATGTGATAGAATTGCCCAAAGTACATAAAAACTGGCCATGTAAATGACGAAACCTAAATGTTGGTTCCAGCAGTTTCCTGGTAAATGCTTAACAACTAGCTTCCCCTTCCCAAAGCCCTGATATGTAGCATCTGTTGATTTCCATGATGTAAAATGCCACAACCATGGCCAGTCTGGAGCTACTCATGCAATAGATCTGACTGTGGAGCTGGGAAGAGATGTGCAGTAGCACACCATTAAATAACACTTCTGCCACGCAGATATGACAGATTAACTAACCTCAGAAACATAGATATTAGTAAACTGTAAAAGTCATTATGAAGGTGTGAGTTATGAGTATTTATTATCTTTGTTTTTAACATGGTTTATTCAATTTTAAATTTTAAATTATTTTAATTTTAATTTAATTTGTATTAATGACTGTTTAACAATTGGCTTACAAAACTCCTGAAAAATTAGTGGTTGGCTCTTACAGATGGGTACTATCCGGTTCTAGCACACCACTGAAGGGTTCTATTTGTTCTGCAGCATTGGAAAGAAAAATTAGTTTTCATCAGGATAGAAAACAAAAACAAAGAAAAGCTACGAGTATTTCAATTGCGCCACCTTGTGGCATGACCTAACACTACCACACCCCCATTATCTGAACGCCCCCATTTTGGTCAGGTTGTATCTATATCTGTGGTGACCAAGTATCCTGGATTGCCTGGGACAAGTCCTGGTTTATACCTACTACCCTGGTTTAACTATTAATTGCATTCACTTTATGTTATCAAAAATGTCCTGGCTTGAACAATAAATGATTAAGTCACCTTGCTAGATTGTAACTTCCTTGAGGGTAGGGACTGTTTTGTTTGCCACTGCATCCCTCTGGCCAAGTACGCAGTCAACTGAGATCAATTGAATGAACAGTGAAAGTCAGGGATACAAGAAATGTTTCCCTGCCTCTTTGGTTACATTGATAATGATTGGGATTTGGAAGTCTTTTCAACGTGTAGAGATTTTTATTGTAATGTGGTTGGCCCTGTAATCTCTGACCCTGCTGTCCTCCACACAGAAAAAGCCATGCGGATAGACGTCAGAGCCTTGTCTCCTGGGGGCGTGCGGCAGCCAGAGGGTGTTGGTCTGGCCATCTGGTGAGGGAACAGTTGAGCCGTGTGGGAGCCCAGCTGGCACGGGAATCCTTGGCTGTCCCCGGCAAACAGCATGGGGAGGAGAGCTGTGGGATCAATAGTAATTTCCTTCAGAGGAACGGTGATGTAGCCTGGTTGGCAGTGGCATTGGGCTTTCCCTGGCACAGAGGTCTCTAAATGCACTTGGCCCTCTTAGCTAGGAAATGGACTTGCAGTAGAACGCTGCACAGGGAAGGGAACAAGGACAGGACTTTCTTGGCCTGAACCCAAGAGAGGTTGCCAGGTTGGCTATGGAAGCAAGCTTTCTCTGTGCCTGCCTGTCATCAGCATAAGCCACGTAGACACTTTGAGGCACTGACAGAGTGGAAATTGTGTAAGCTGGAATGGTCTCTTGGGCCTGCCGGCACCTATCATGCAACATCCATCCACTAAGCACTTAGAGATAGACTTCTGTGTGCCAGGAACAGTGCTCAGATGGTAAATGTGATCCCAACTTCTCGCTGTGAGGAATTACCTGACGTTTCTGAAGCTGTCCAATCAGTACTGAAATCATGGAGAGTCTGAGGTGGTTAGGTAGTGGCTAGGGGTATAGCAAAGATGGGTCAGAGCTGCCAGTGGAAGGATGAGCAGGAGTTTTGTTGGACAGAGTTATAGATGTGGTGCTGCACCGCCTAGAACCTCCTTCAGGAGTGCGGAGATGGCTACCTACTCAGAATTTCCCTTAGCTGATGAGTGCTGAACTGTTTTACCCAATGTAATGACCCCCTCCTTGGGGACCAATTGTATTCAATTGGGAACTAGTCTATGGGAAGGGGATACAATGGCTCACCCCCTTGCCTCAATTCTGGATATCTCTGAAGGGCCATCCTAGCTCCAGAATTTTCCATGGGGTCAACTGAGGCCTCTATTGCAACTGCACGGTAGCTCGACTTCTCTTCTGCCCCATCTTGCTGCCCTCACAGGTGTTGTTCCTAAAAGTACCCTTCAGGAAACCTTCAATATGCTGGTCTCCATCTCAGGACGCATTTCCCAGGCAACTTGGGAAATAATCCAGGGATGGGGAGGGACAGCAAACAGCACGCAAATGAGCATGGAGAGTGGGCAAGCAGGCATGACCTGGGATGATGCTGAAGAGTCCAGATTTCCTTCTGTGTGGGGGATGGGGTCTGAGATATGGACCTGGTGGCAGTGATGGGATAGTGGCAGAGAGGAGATAGTAAGTACTAGGAAGTTCAGGGGAGGGAGGGCGTGGTTAGGATGGATGTAAGAAAAATTAGGAAGGAGACCGTGGGTACAGAAGGTATCAGGGAAGTCTGTCGTCCAAGTAGTCTAAAGGAAAAACAGATAATCCTGGGAATCATATTTTTAATCCCTGATTTTTGGTGGTCTACAAGGATTCATGGCATAAAGGTCTTGCATTCCTATGGTTCTGACTGAGGCGTGGCCTGTAAACATTACTTGTAGCTGCATGTAGTAAGCATTCAGTGGATACCTTCATTTTCAGTCCTGCAATTTTGGCTTCCTTGCTCTAATTTGCACTCCTTTATCAGAAACACTTGATGAGTATCCATTTGGTGCGTGGGTAAGGGTAAGTGGCGGGGGCAGGGATGTTGGTGGTAGTGCTGGGATAGAAGCCACTAAAGGACCCCTGAATGGAGTCCTTTAGAGATTCAGCCCTCTCCTAAAGCTATCCCACATGTGGGCCAACCTAACAGAGGAAGCAAGCTTGCCTTTATCACCTCCATTTTCCAGAGAGGGAAACTGAAGTCTGGAGAGAAACCGATTTGTCCAGGTTACCAGGGACAGCTGGAGGCCCTGAGCCCTGGCCTTACAGGGCCCCAGCCCTGTGCCCAGCAGATCACATGACATGATGTGCAGGTTTATGTAATTTCCGGAGGCTTACCCTTGTTGCTCCTGCAGCTGGTTCTCCCGGTCTCCCCAAAAGGTGTGAAAGAAGGCTGTGACTTTGGGGCGTGGAGCCAGAGCTGCCAGGAACTGCTCTTGTTTGTTCCCAAGCGCACCAGAAAGGCACCTCCCTCTCTCCTCCCCACTGATGTCAGCCAATGACGTCTGGGCTGCATTCAGGCCATGCTGTCATTTGTCCCATGCTCATTCAGCTGATTAAAAGTCATCAATTGTTTTTTAAGCCACCAGCAGGCGAGCCACCAGGCACCATTTGTTATTGCTCGGCCATGCTGTGAGATGCTGTTTAAACTCACTGAGCAAAGCTTGCGGAAACTGGAGGCCAAAGCGTTTTTGGAGGAAAAAAAATAGGAGAGAAATGAGTGGGCCCACATCTCTGCCAGAAGGAACAATCAAGCCCAGCAGCTGAGGGGTTGGTCCCCCTTTTAGCAACTTCCACAAGGACATTTTCAGGGGCCTTTTCTCTTTGGGAAAGAGCCATAGGGAGCCCCCTTTATCTCTCCTTGGCGAAGTAATCACTGCTGTGGCTAACAAATGGTGCATTTGAGACTTTTTACCTCGTTGCCGTGCCTCTGAGTTATCCAGATCCTTGCTTTTTGGCCAGGTTAATGTTCCCAAAACACAACTCAATGTCATCCTTCCTCAAACACCTTTGCTCATTCCATTGCTTATGGAATGAGGAGTAAAACTGTTGCTTGGCATTTGAGTTCTCCTCAGGGTAGCCTAGGTCTCTCATCCCCCGCTGCCCTTGACCTTCCCAGCCACTGTGCTTCAGTTGAGTTACACCTTTCGGCCTCCCCCAGACATGACCCTTGTTTGGCTATCTTCATTCATGTTGCTTCTATGTGAAATGATGCACCACTGCCCTATCCCCCTGCTCGATATACTGAACCTCGAAGATCTTTCGGGGACTGTTTTGGAACCCATCTCTGTCCTGGTGTCTTTACTGAGGCCACAAGTCTATGTCCTCTTTCTCCTCTTTCAGTCACATGTGCAGCAGATGCTATGGATGCCTCATCCACATCCCCCTGTGCTCACCATTTCTGTGCACACAGCTTCCAGCACCTGTGTCCCTTCACTTAGGGGCTGTCTCCAGTCATCGGGCATACAGGCAGGAAGTGCTAGGAGATTAATGTTCCCTGGGAGTAGCCCTCAACCAATGACTGCTGGGAGCTGATAGATTAACACTACAGATCTCTTGCCTGTGGTGGAATACTCTGCAGTGAACGTTCTATGCCAACTCTCAGAGGTCCACAACTGGGCACCTCAGTTGCCCACAGCGGTAACTTGCTCATTGGTTGCCTTCCTTTCCCTGCCTCCTTCCAGATAAACCATTTGCACTCAGGTTCTAGGGGACCTAAACTCAGGAAATATGTCACTTGTTCCAGTTCCTTGTCTTTGTTTGGTCTGTTCTGGTCCTGCTGAACCCGCTTTGGATCCCCTGCAGGTCCCCAAATGGTGCCTAGCCCACAGCAGGTACCCCATGGTAGGTGACTGGTAAATGTTGAGTGGCTCAAATCTGTTTAGAAAAGCCTGTAAATGAAGTAAGCAAACCCCGTTTTGGTGAGGATTGTTGTCTCTGCTCGCACAGGCCAGGGGCATTCTCACCTCAGTGCTTTGGCTCTGCCAACCCCTGTCTGCCTCACCCCTTTTATGGAAATCTTGTACTTCAGTCAAGACCCCCAAACCCTCCCCCACACCCCCTCCGGTTGGCCTGCCCTGAAAGCTCCCTCATCTGGATTGCTATTGAATTTTAATAGTGCCATTCAGCTTTGCTCTGACCTCTTCTTTGTCATGCGTATTAATTTTCTTTCTCCACTGGGCTCTCCCATTCTCAAGGGTAAAGGCCCACAATCCCAAGGGCTTTCTGTTAGTCACTTCTTCTATACCCGGGAGGAATCAGAAGGTCTGACTCTATATGAATCACGGAAGTTCAGTGTCATCAGCAGAAACATCTGTTATTCCAGCCGTAGCTCAGAGTTTTCCTGACTAAGAAACCTACAAGGAAAAGCAAGGCCAAGGCTGAGTTTGGTGTTGATGGGGGCAGGGAAGGGGAAAAGGATGGCTGTGACCTGCCTTGGGCTCATGAATGTTATAGTCCTATTCTTGAACTTCAGTGAGATGCATGCGTCATAGGGGAAACGGGGGCGGGGGTGCGGGGGGTCTCTCACCCACTGAAGGAGGCTCCTTTTCAGCTGTCCTGCCAGAGCTGGCCTGGATCAGGCAACTAGAAAGTCAACAAACATGGGGAAAAAAAGCCTTACGTAGACAGCAATTCCAAAATGCTCCTCTGTGGGCCTCTCTCCTCATTTACATGCTTCCTTATCAGATGGGAGAAATGTGTCTTGTTTAGACAAGAAGGATACTGGTCAAAGGGGAAAAGTCAAGCTCTCTAGGCCTGCAGTTGTTCAAGCACCTGGAAAGAGCATTCTCTCCCTTAGGGACAGTTTTCCACCTTGCTCCAAACAAAAGCCAGACAGCTAGCCTCGAGCTACACTGTGGAAAAACAAACTCTGTGCAAGAGTTCCTCTCACATCTAGGCCGATCTAGCCCGACTTTTCCAGACCACAAATTGGAACTTGCTGATGGATAAGTATGGGTGGATTTATGACAAGACAACAGGACGGGACATCTGAGACAGGAGGTGTGATCCTCAAGTACACAGGGACCAGTGGTGTGTCCTCACTGTGGGTGCTAGGTCCAATGAGTAAAGAACACGGGAAGTGGTCCAGGCATGTGTTTCTCTGAAGTGGCCTGAACTCCAAGAGGCATGCAGGACAGGAGAGGCTTTGCTTCCTTAGTGTGTAGCTGCTGTTACCCTGGAAACGGCCTTTCTGGCCTACAGGGCCTAATAACATTCCTCAAAGTTTTCAGGAGTTGTGAGTTTTGGAATGATTACATAAACGTGGCTTTGTGGGGGCAGGGCCCTGCATGGGTAATACCCTGCCTCTGGAGTAGGGCCTTGAATAAAAACCCAGCAAAACAAAGGAGAAAATGCAGCCTGTGGTTTAGAGAGACTTTGGGGTTGCAGAATCACAGCTGCCAGATAGGAAACTTCTATGCATCTTTTTGTGTCTTAGTAGCTCCTGAGGTGCCCTAGTGGAATGGGAACAGGGCACATATCCAATAATGTAGAATGCCCGTGGCCATGTACAAGGGCTTTTCATTCTCCAGACATTTACTCTCTGAGTCGCTGCAACTATGTGGTTGGGTAAGAAAGCAGTTGTCATATTAGAGTAATACGTAGTAATGAACTAACCACATGAAATTTGTCCCTACTCATACATCCCTCCCTGCTTACCAGCTGCATGCTTCCTGCCCTGGAATCTGCAGGATGTGGACTACAGCCTGATGCAGTGTAGTGCAGTGGCCAAACGAAGTCAAGAGCTGCTGGATTTCCTGAAGTCAAAGAAAATGATGCTGGGGAATTGCTCCCACCACACAAAAGAGTCACTAATCGAGGTCTGGCTGAGTTAGCTGGTTCTGAACCGGAGAGACATCCACAAGCAGGAGGCATGATGGGAGTTTCCACAAGAAGACCCTT
This sequence comes from Pteropus vampyrus, assembly GCF_000151845.1. NCBI lineage: Eukaryota > Metazoa > Chordata > Mammalia > Chiroptera > Pteropodidae > Pteropus > Pteropus vampyrus. The sequence goes on along the minus strand of NW_011889185.1, from coordinate 116,550 downwards.
TGAAGAACAAAGTATCAAGAGACACTCTTGGTACAACTGATGAAGACCTTGAAGCATTTTTGCCAAAATGACCGTCTTTATGTTGGTGCGCGAAAGTCAAGGGTGACTTAGAGGCCCTTGTGCCACTAGATGTTTTGCTGGGGGAGGAGAGAGAAAAGCTTTGAACTCCCAAACAAACGTATTAGCACTTTATTACTAAGAATTATAGTGCACAATTGCATTTAGATGCTACATTTTGTTAAATTAAAGTTAAATAACTTATTGTTATGATTCAAGTGTCATTTTCGAGATCAAGTCCCAGTTAGTTTTTTCCCCACTACTCAGGAATGTTGGTCTCTATTTGAAGTGGTTCCACTTGAAGTGAGCTTTCTCTATGTTGGCTGACTTGAGCTGACAAGGGTCTCCATTATTTCCAGGAGCTGATGGACCTGGGGACTTTGTTTTTCTTTGACCAAGTGAGGATGGAGGGGTGTGGGTTGCCTGTGTCCCAATCCAGGATGCGGGGTGACATTTAGCATCCAAAGCTCAGAAACAGAGCACAGAAGCCTGCTCAAGTGCCTGCTCAACTTACTTGACATCACCAGTGGGGTGTCAGAAAGGCTCCTCAAGCATCGCCTGACATCCCCCACCCCGGCACCTCCTCTTCCATTTGCAATTCCCCCCATTTGCAACCATCTCAGCAACCAGCTAGCCCTGTCTCCAGTTTTGCAGGCCCAAACTCATGGACTCCCTTATGCTGCTCCTCTTTCTTTTCTACTCCACATCTGCTTGGTTAATAAACCCTGTTGGCCTCACCATCAAAACACCCCAGGTTGTTTTCATGGGTGGCTGCCAACAGGCTGGGCCAAGCCCTGATTTTCTCTCTGATGACTCCTCACTGGCTCTCTGCTTCACCCATGCCCCTGCAGTTGAGAGTTTCAATAAAGAAGCCAGCATGGCCCCAGGAGATCACCTCACTCCTCTGCTCAAAGCCCTCCAAAATTTCCCAACTCACTCAGAGTGAAAACAGCGCTGATGGCAACTCTATTGTCCCTTGACTGTGTCCTATAAGGCCTACATGACCCGGGCTATCACCTGTCTGACCGCATCCTCTATTCCCTCTTCCTTGATCCTTCTGCTCCAGCCACACTGTCCAGAACACAGCAGGCTCACTCTGGCCTATTCCTATCCTAGGGTCTTTGCACCACCTCTTTCCTCTGACAGGAATTCTCTCCATTCTCACCCCCCACCTCCGCCAATTAATGCTGGCTGATTCCTCCCTCCCTTCAGGTCTTTGTGCAGATATCGACTTCTCGGTGAGAATCTCCTCAGGTGCCCCCACCATCCATTCACCCATGTATGCCTTATCCCTCCTCCCTGTTTCTTGTACCCCTTGGCACTCATTAGCATCTGACCCATTGCATAGTTTACTTGGTTATCTTGTTTCTGGCTTTTCTGTATTATCCAAGGGTTTCCAGAAAAGTAGCTTCCATGAGGGAAGGGATTAAAAAAAAAAAACATCTGTTTTGTTTCTTGGTGTATTGACAGCATCTAGTTCAGTGCCTGGTGCACAGTAGGCTGTCAATATTTGTTGAATATGTGAATGTGTGGGACTTGGAGCAAATGCTAGAATCATGCCTTGGTAATAAAGGGGCCAGAGTGAGAGAAAATGTTTTTTCCTCATGTTTTGTTTCCAGACCCCCTTACACCCAACCCCTACTCTGCTCTCTGACCAAGGCCTTGCCTTGCCGCCCCGAGAGCCCCTGGAATCCTGTAAGCAGTGATGTCAGGAAGGTTACCCTGCTTCCCTACCATGGCTGGAGGGCCCTGAACAGAGCAGAATGCTCAATGCTAGCCATCCTCTCACCTAGAGGTTTCAGGAAATAACTGGGGGAACTTTGGCTAGTACTCAGCTGAGGGGTAGAGTGATGACTTTGTGGCATTTTGCTATTGCTGCTAAAGCTATTTTGTTTATGCACACTGACAGGTAAGGCTAGACATAAACAGACCCTTTTATATCCACCACAACCCCTGGGCCAGATGCTCTGGGCCTCGAAGATGTTTTAGCTATGTTTTTGTTGAGTGAAAGAGAAAAAGACACAGCAGCAGGTGTCTACTGGCCAATGCCAGTGAAAGCAGTAATCTTACTTCAGAGAGTTCCTAGAACTCGCTTCTCATCTTCTGTAATCCTTCATGATGGCTGCAGCTGGGACATTACTGCCAACAGTGGTATGAAGTCCTGGCTCTGTTTTCCAATCATCTGATCGTCCGATCATCCAGGAAGCTTAACAAGAAATCCCCAGGCCTGGGCCCCACCTTGCTCAAATTAAATCGGAATCTCTGAGGAAAGGACTCAGGCAGAGCAGGCTTTAAGAAAGACCCCAGGTGATCCTACAGTGCGGCCAGGTCTGAGTTCTGCGGTAGAACCGGTGGAACTGGTTGAGAGAAGGGCCCTGGACCCTGACCTACTGACCTTTGCCATCACCTTGGCCAGTTCACACCTTGACTGCTTTCAAGGCCCATTTCCAGCTCTGCTGTTCACAAAAAAAAACTTTTGAACACAGAATCTGATCTCACTGAACTCCCCCTCTTACAGGGTGCTTCATTTTGGAAGCTGATGTTTGGTAATTAATCACCCCTTCCTGGGTCTGATCTGATCTTCCCCGGTGTTTACTGCTTTGACTGGAACCTAGGTTACAGACTCTCCTCTCACTTAACCCCAGTTCTTTTGGGTACAGAATCAATGAGACAAAGAATTTCGAACTGCAAATGCCCCTACTTCGGAATGAAGGGAGTAGAGAGATGAGGAAGGCATTCCGAGTTCTTCCAGGTTTGCTGGGGGAGGAGAGAGCCACCCATAGATCATTCAAATGCAAGGCAGGCCAAGATAAGAGTTCTCTGGAGGCACACTAAACTCCTGGAGGGGAGCTGGGCTAGAAGGAAATCCTGCATTTGGGGGTTTTTCCTGGCTCTATGTTCAGGATGGGAGATCCAGTTGCATTTGGGAAGCAGAGAGGCACCCCTCAGGGGTTTCCATGCTCCTAGCTCAGGGTAAGCTCACATTAAACATGTGTTGATTGGTTGAAGACAGCCCCAGACACAGCCGGCTGTGGAGCTTCTGGGGACAAGCGTGCAGTGAAGGACTGTGAAGAGTGCCTAAGTGCAACCTCTTTTCTTTCACAGAGGAGGGGACCAGAGCCAGAGGGAGGAAGTGAGCTCTGGAAGGCCACCCAGTGAGCTCCTGATAGAGCCAGGCCTTAAATCCAGCCCAGCTGTCCCCTCTCTTTCCAGGGCCTCTGGCTGCTTCCTGGAAGGAGGGATTATTAAACTGATAGACTCCAGGAGGTCTGTGAACTTGAATGGGAAAAAATTACATTTTTATTTTCACTAACCTTTAACTGAAATCTAGCAAATCTAGTGGACGTAGGAAAGAAACCATCGTGATATTGGCAGCAGCTATAACTTTGTCATCAACAGAAATCACAGATATTTTATCTTCCTTATCTCGCAGATAGCACTAAATATCATTTATACTCATCATTATTTTGAAAATCCAGAAGTTATTTTATGTTGTTATTTAATGCATTAAATAAGCACATATATGACTATATCAAAATATTTTGATGCCTATTTCAATACAATTGGCTTGCCTTGCAATTCTGTGAGATTCCATCATGTGCATTTAAAGCGAGAAGGAGTTCACAGGCTCAGCAGCCTATGGATGCCAAAGGGGTGCATGGCACAAAAAAAGATTATAAGCTCTTCTTCAGGACTGCTCTCCATGAAATACCCAGACATCTTCTGCTGTAGACTCAGTTTTATGGGATGCTTAGCACTCAGCCTTGGTGACCACAAGGCTGGGTTCCTTTCCCAGTTGTTGCTCAAGCTCTCTGAACCTCAGGTTCCATGTCCATAAAATCGGGATAATAATTGTCTCCACCTTTTAGGGCTGGTATGAGGTGAGAACACACACACAATGTTGGTATGGGGCTTGGTTCAGGGTAACCATTCACTACTTACTAGTGGTAGTGCACAAACCTGAATGTGCTGGATCTCAGGGTCTTGGGTTGACCAAACCATTTCTTTATCTTGGCCGATTCAAGAAGAAGAAAAAAAAAATCTTTGCTAATTTGTCAAATTTTTTCAAACCTCAGTTCTCAGGTATCAAAAACTATCGCCCGAAAGAGGTCACATGTCCTAAAATAACTTTTTTTAAATTTGAATTTTAATTTACATATCATAAAATGCAGTAATCTTAAGTGTACAACTCAATAAATTTTTACGTGTGTAGATTCATTTAATTACCACCCAAATCAAGATATAGAACATTTCCAGCATTCCAGAAGGGTATGGTTCCCTCTTAGCCTTTCTCAGTCAATAGTACCTAACCTCTTTAACCACGATCCTGAGTTCTACCACCATTGACTAATTTTGCCTGTTCTAGAACTTCATGTAAATTGAATCAGAATGTAGGCATTCTTTCATGCCTGGCTTTTTTCACTCTCAATGTCCGTGAGGCCCATCTGTGTTGTTGCATGTATCAGTAGCTTTTCTTTTTCATGGTTAAGTAGTATTCTATTGTGTGAATATACCACAACTTGTTTATCCATTTTCCTGTTGATGGCAATCTGGGCTGTTTACATTTTTTAACTCTTATGATTACAGTTGCTACGAATGTTTGCAAACATGTCTATGTGTGGGCATATGAACTCATTTTTCCTGGGGATTCCTAGGCATGGAATTCCTGGGTTGGAATGTTTGTTTTACTTTTAGTTCCAATTACCTTTAAAAAGATGTATTTTACTGAGTATGGGAGGTGAACACACAGTACAATATTTATGTGCCTTACTTTTAAATTGTATACCTGAAACTTACTGGATTTTCTTAACCAATATCACCATTAAAATAAATAAATAAATAAGGAAAGAAAGAAAGAAAGAAAGAAAGACAGACAGAAAGAAAGAAGGAAATGTATTTTATAAAGAATGAGGCTTAGATAGTGCAGTAAGTTTTCCCATGTTTGCTTTCCCAAAGTCACACCTGATGATTTTTCAGACACGAGGTAGCAGGAATTCCAATATTGAAGTTTTTGAAAAGTTGGTATTATTATTATTAATAACCAGAGTTTGTTTGCCAAGTATGGCTCGCTATTTCAGTCCGAGAAAGAGGCTGCAGTGAAGAAGTTAAGGAGGGTAAATTAGAAGATAGACAGTGCGGGAAAGAATTTAGGAAGGAAATTAAGAAGCCAAGGATGGGCTGCTGACACTCCAAGGGGAAGAAGGAGACAGTCCAGGTATCCTCTCTCTCCTTCCTCCTCAGACAGCCTTCCTGGCAGCAAATTCCTCAAGGTGACCACCTAGGGGCTGATCAACCTGGCCTCTGTCTCCTCAAATGCATTTTTAATTAAGCAGGTGGCATGTCACAGCTCAGTCGCCTTTTACTACCAGGCTCCTGCCTCTCACTCTTAACAAATAGCTTCTTCACAGGAGGGAGGTTTTCTGTAAACCCCAACTCCAGGGCCTCCAATTAAGTAACAGCTTTATACCTAGTACCTTCTTAATCAGGGTGAACCCCAGGTGGCTGACGCCAGGCAGGCTTTTTCTAAAACTGTGAATCTCAAAGTGTGGTCCCTGAACCGGCAGTATTGGCACAACCTGGGAACTTGTGAGAAAAGCCAATTCCTGGGTCCCACCCCAGACCTCAGAATGAGAAATTCAGGAGATGGGGCCCAGGAATGGATATTTTAACAATCTTTTCAGGGGATTCTAATGCCCACTAGGGTTTGAGAACCATTCATCTACCCAAGTTTACAACTGTGGCCTCACAATGAAATCACCTGGGGATTTAAAAATAGTGCTGCTGGGTCCACCCTCGGGGAGGCTGATGTCATTGGTCTGGGATGTGGTCTGGCCATATGCATTTTAAAGGCTCACTAGGTAATTCCAGTGTGCCGCCAAGAGGGAAAATTTTGCATCTAGGAGAAATATCTTTTGTTCTATTATCTCCCTCTGCTTCCTGGGGCCTTGGTTTAATGCCTCTAGGATTCACTGTGTGCTGAGGCCAGCTTCAACCTGCACACAGAACAGATGGTGTACATTTCCTCTCAATTCTGCATTCAGTGATGTCATGTTGGTGGCTTGAAATCATCTATGGTGGGAGTGTTTAACCACGGAAATAAGCAAATGCTACAAATCATGGCTGTCAGGCCCAGAGAATCTTTTTATTCATTAGCAACTCACTACTGGGCAGGTACCCTGCTTGGGGCACCCAGCCCTGGCTCCAGATGGGGAAGGTCAGACCTCAGGCTGAGCAGGACTCACTTGCCAGGCCGGAGGGCCCAATACAAATGATAAAAGTTAGTGAAGGGCCATCTAGAACTCTCTTATCCCTTAGGATCAAAATTCAGGTAAAACACAGTAATAGGGCTAGCTACATAATTTGGGGACCCAGTACAAAATGAAAATTAAGACCCTTTGTTCAAAAATCAAGGAAAAAAGTGCCATTAAAAGTATTAAAAAGGTTTTTCCTTCTTCAGTCTCTTTCAACCAGTCGAGTTTTATTTTTTTTTCATTTGCTACAATGTCATGTTCTCTTGAGTACAGAGATACCCCTGGGGTCAAGTGTAGGCCCTAACAGGTGCCTGGGGGTCCCATTTCACCATTCTGTGCTCTTGGCCCACTAGCCGCTGGGTTCCCCTTTTCCCTAGCCAGACCTACTTGCGGGGTCCTGGCTGTGGGCAGGGAAGTCAGTCTCCCCTTACCAAAGGACTACCCTAAGGGATTGCTGCCTCACTGAAAGGGTGTGCTTGGTACCCAAATGGGGGTGGGTGAAGGGCAGGCCCTGGCCTAGTTGACCTGCTGGATGCCCTGTGGTACTACCAGCCTGGGGTGGGCATGGCCTCCACCATGCCCCATTCCACCATCCTGGGAGTGCCTATGGCACTCCAAACCTCTCGCCAGGAGTAGAGAATAAAAGTGTTCGCTGGGTGGGTGGGCAAGAGGTGGAACTGTGTGTGAGCTGAGGCTCCAAGCCTCTAACTCATGCTCTATTGTCCTATTAGACTTTACTTATACAAAACACAAATCTAAAGGTAAAATTATTCAGAATTTCAAGATGGCCACTTCAGAGCATTAAATCCCAAGCAACAGGACCCTTCTGAGCCTGGGGCCCTGTGTGACTACACTGATCACATACCTATGGAGCTGGCCCTGCATAGTGGTATGACTAATGCTCAAGAGATTTAGTTTTGCAAGACTTGCTCCTAGAGGGGTTGCCTATTTCTCTTCAGTACTTAGCAACCAACTTAGAGTGCCAACACCACTAGCCGAACACCCATCATGGAGTGATGGGGGTCCATGAGAATACATTCAACTCACTCCTGGACAAAATTAGGACACAGTGTAGCCATTATTGATTTTTCTGTATAGAGTGAACTTTTCATTAAAACAATCACATAAATTATTTAACTAAGCCCCATACAACAGTTTTTGGTAGTGTATAACCAAAAGGGACAAAATCAGTCAAGGCCTTGAAAAAGAACTATAGAGCTTATGGCACATGACTTGAGGGGGTTGGGGGCTCATGACTTAATCTGTTTTTTCTCTAGAACATTGGGATCACATATGATCTTATCCCTTCCATTTCTGAAACTGTTTTCATGGCAGCTCGGGCATCGGGAGCCACTATATTTGAAATGAGACCATTTTCAACTCCATCCTAATTATCCACTCATACCTTTGTTACCCTGATTTTAAAAGAGCAACAGCTGCCCTCTGCTCCCAGGCGTTTTGTCAGCTGCAGGCTGTCCTCACTCCCTTTTTTCTGCTTTGGTCAGAAAGGGGTGGGGCTGGATTAGGAGTAAGGACAATTGAAAAAATGCTACCCTTTTGCAAGATATTGCATAAACTGCTCAAGCCACTTCCCAGCAAGCAGAAGGATTTCTCTGGGAACTAAATTCTTTACTTCTTTCAGTAACTCATTCCCCACTGTTGTGCTGGCCTGGATGGAAAAGTGATTTTTGCATTGAATAGCTAATTATTATAGTTAAGTAGCCAACACACTTAACAGCTTAAAACCTGCTTGGGCCTTTGGATTTTTAAAGGGATTTTTACCACTTGTCTTCCTAAATTTTGCCACGTTTAAAATTGCAGTACATTTGAATGAAACAGGATGGTTTAAAAAAAAAAAACACAAAACAATAGGTTATACAGTAGTTCTCTTGCATGTGTGCCTTTTTTTTTTTTTTTGAGATTCTGGTGTAAAAAGCCATTGCTTCTGCGGGGAGGAGGAGGGTGGAGGCCTTACGTTGACTGCCGAGAGCCTAATGCTACATCTGCCTTTTGTCTCCAGCCTTTTGTCTCTAGCCATCTTGGGTGGAGGGCTACTGCTCATGAGGTTAATTGCCCAGTCGTAACTCTCGTCGTTAAAATTCAAGAGGTGTGTGCTGGAAGACACTTGAGGTAGATGAACTGTCCTGTAACTTTTTATATATTTCCCCCTCCATTTGTGTTCCCACACTACTGTTGGCCTAAGGCAATTAGAATTCAGTGAGGCCAGGCCATCTTTCCTCTGCTGGTTTGGGGGGCCCACGCAAGTTCCCATCTGGTCTCGTGTTAACTCTTGCTTCCAGCCACAAAGGGTTTGCATTTTCAATTAAAAAATAATACCACCTCCTCCTATTCTTATATCCACAGGTCCAATTTAAAATAACATCTAATTGTTTGATCATCATTTTTTTTTTCTTTTCCAGTGCCTTTCATGCTCCTTTTGAAATTTATCTTCTTTGGTTCAATAATTCACAGTGGTTGAACTTGATTTTTTCTCCAATGCAATATAAAACAAGAGCTAAAAAAAAAAAAAGCCCAAAAGAGTGTTCTTTCTGGCCAAGATTCTTCAAACTGGTCAGCAAATGGCCTCCTTATTTGCTCTGTCACTTGGAATCCTCCACTTCCCTTGTGTTGCCATCTCGTGAACATTTGAAAGAAAAATGGAGAATGAGAAAACTTAATCTGCCAGTGCCACGTAGGCACAGCCTCTCTGTGGGGAAGCTCTAATTTCACTGACTGTGTTTCTTCTCTCATTTAGGGCTAACAGTCCGACCAGATCAGATTCTTAGTGTTGAGAAGTAAGCCAGCAGAGCCCGCAGGTAAGGTAGGAAGGAAACCAGTAACAGGGGAACATTGTACAGGAGTATGGAGTCTGTTTTCATTGGAGCAACCATGGCCTGTTGTCTTTCCTTCACTTCCATCCCCTCTCTCCACTGCCTCTGCCATACATTGGATAGGATCTGTTAGCAGAGGTGAGCTGGAGTGGTTTGTGTTGACTCCTGACAGACAATTGTACACATTTCTTCCCAGCTTCCTACTGATATCACATTTGTAGCTTAATAGCAGTCACCAAGGGAGTGTTTACACTATGGAAATTGGCAAACATTAACAATCAAGGCTTTTTAATTTTTGAGGGATCAGTGGCATTAAAAATCAAAGTTCAACCATGTAAACTTGAAGATATAATTGTCCTTATTAAGAGATTCATGAATTAGGCAGCATCCCATCTAGCAACTAGAGGGGGGCTCTTAGGGGTTATACAAAATACAAGCTTTTTATAGAAAAAAGGGTGATGCAAGGGAGCTATTAATAAAAGAAAATAAAGGATCTTTTTTTGGGCCAGGACATCTTTTTTGAGGGGAAGAGACCTGGAAGGGTTTTTATCATGCAGATTGCTTCTTCTTTCTATGGGGCATGGAGGATGGTCCACGCGACAGATTACTTCTTGGTGCTTGAGCAGAAAATTCCAGACTGGTTGATTAAGATTATATTTCTTGGAGAGGCTGAAACTACAATTAGATCAGGTATTAAATCTAGGTTTAGTATCATGGGCTTTTAGCATGAATGACATTTTGGGCTGGTAAACCGTAGCTTACCAGCTACCATTGTCTGTGGTGCTTGGCATCCACTGCCACCTCTATTTGTGTGCCTTCCTGTAGGGCAGAAGCTAGAAAGCTAAAAAACAACAACCAAAAAAAAAAAAAAACCAAAACAACAACAACCAAAAAAACCCCACAATGTTCTAGACTCCCTTGCAACTTCAGTTCTGGATGTGAAATAAGTTCTGTCAATTGAATGTGCATGTTCTGACTGCCCAAGATTTGAGTGATGGAAGTGAGGTGGTGGTCATATTCTTGTGCTTTTGATTGGTTTCCTATATGCAAATAAGGTTGTGGAGTTGTGAAGTTATCTGTGGCAGTATTCTGCTACCCAGTTTCTAGATTGACCTCCTTAGATTAAAGCTCTACTATGTTTTTGAATTCAGTAATCTCAGATTCCCACTTTTCTGATTGTGGCTGAGAGAGTAGCTCCCCAGAGGGTCAGTCCTGCCATGTCCTGTGGTCATTCCTGGAGGCCTTGCATAAATGTCTTCTCCACAATCTTTTCAATGATGTTGTTAGCACTCAATTCTCCATATTAAATCCCTTCCTGTTAAAATACCCAAGGTGAGTCTGTTCCCTGCAGTGAACTCTGCCCCTCCCCTGCCTCTGGATTCTGCTTCTTCTATTCTTTCCTCCCTTACATCCACCCTGTTAGAATGTTCTGTCCTCAATTTCTCACACACCCTTAGATTCCGTTCTCACTTGCAGAAATTGTATCTCTCCTTTATGACCCTTTCCAAATGCTAACTCCTTTTGGGTACACAAATAAATCATCTCCCTTTATAGATTATAAATTTCTTGAAGGCAAAGACTGGTGATATGAGCCTTTCTCACATAGTCACAGGGCAGAGGTATTTAATAAATACCTGAATGCATAATTGAACAAACTAATTAATGTGTGTACGAATGGTACCAAAACATTATTGATCTCTGACCTCAAATTCCTGCCTTGCTCTATTCTGATCCTCCTTCTCCATCACACATTGTTCAGTGGAAAAAGTACCAGCCCTGGGCTCAGACACCAACTCTGCACTTAACTCATTTGATGACATTGGAAAAGTTACTCTGTAAGTGGTTTCCTCATCTGTAAAATGAGGCCAGTTTTCATAATACCTACTTTTCAAGGTTATTGAGAGGATTAAACTAGACAAATGGAAATTCTTGCTTTAGTCACTTTTTGCTCAGCCAGCCCAGGTTTGTGGACTGGAATTCACTACCTTTAGAGTTAGGCGGCCTTCTGTGTGAATTCTGGCTCTGGTCCCCCCACCCACTTGCTTTGAGTCCTGGTGCAAGTTAATACACTTCTCTGATTCTCCATTTCTTTGTAAAAGGAGTGAAAAAGCATCCCTTCCTCACTCAGGAGCTGTAGGACTCCAGGTGTCTGTATCTGGTACTTCATGTGCTTGCAACATCACTATTGTATAGAGGTTCTGACACTTAGTAACTTCTTAATGAATGTGAATTCTCTCTACACTGGCAAATTCATATCCCGGAGAGATGAGGAGTCTAGCTATTTGGAGATGAGGTTTTAGCACCCTGAGTCATCTGTTGTTTTGTGCTGTTTTTCCTTTCCTTTTTCCCCTTCCCTTTGGAGCTGTCAGTGCTGACAGAGACTGGCAGAATTGCAGCACCAAGCTAAAGTTCCAAAAGAACATTTTTTTCGCTCCAACCAGGTTAAGTGACATCATCTGCATCAATGTAGAATGTTTCAATTGCAATTGATGATGTTATATGTCAATTATGTCTCAATAAACATCAGCAACAAAGAAATTGGTGGGAAAAACCTATCGAAACTTCTTAGGCCCCCAAGAGTAAAAAGTGAAGCAGAGTAGGGTTCTAGGGGGTAATTCAGAGTTACAATTCTATCACCACCCAAGTTCTTGGCTTTGCTCCCTTGGGCAAGCTCCCTCTCCAGCTCTGTGGTTGCCCTATGGGCTTCCAGCCCACCCCTTGTGGCTTTCAGATGGTGGTACCTCTAGGCCTATACACAGATAGCATCTAATCCTGTAGAAGAGAAAAAAGTTCTTTCTTCAAATCCTGGGCAAACATTTGCTTCCATCTCACTAGCTCTGGAATGAAGCCGAACATCAGAAACATTCATTTGACTAAGACTCTCAGGGCCTACCCCTGGGTTTGGGGATGTGGGAGGTCAAATTTCTAAAAATAACCCCCCAAGATCCCATGCTTTTTAATCCCCGGAAGCTGTAAATATCATAAAATTTCACCCCTGTGATTGTGTTATATATATGTTTTTAAATTTTAAAAAGTTATTTTATTAGAGTTTTATTAATAATTGGATTATAAAATATATTTTAACATAATTATGGACTACTTCCATTAATATAAAGATAATTTTTACTTTTACCCAATTTTATTTTTTCTTTATTTTTTCTTTATATATTTATTTTTTTAATTGAAGAAATGATTTAAATTTTTTCCCCATCTACTACCCCGCTCTCCCTCTCCCTCCCCTCCCCTCTGGTAACCATTAGTCCATTGTCCATGTCCATAAGTCTCTGTTTGCCCTGCTCATTTGTTGCTTTTAGGTTTATATCCAACATGTAAGTGATTTCATGTGATTTTCAACTTTTTCTGTCTGGCTTATTTTGCTTAGTATGATTATTTCAAGGTCCATCCATGTTGTTGCAAATGGCAGTATTTCATCTCTTCTTATGGCTGAGTAATATCCCATTGTATATATGTACCACAGCTTCTTCGTCCAATCATCTATCATAGGACACTTAACTTGCTTCCATGTTCTGGCCACCATGAATAATGCTGCTATGAACATCAGTGTGTAAATATCTTTTCAGATATGAGTTTTCAAGCCTTTGGGTTAAATACCCAGTAGAGGGATTGCTGGATCACATGGTAGATCAATTCTTAGTTTTTTGAGGAACCTCCATACTGTTTTCCATAGTGGCTGTACCAATTTGCAGTCCCACCAGCAGTGTATGAGGGTTCCTTTTTCTCTGCATCCTCACCAACGTTTGTTATTGCTTGTCCTGTTGATTATAGCTATTCTAACAGGTGTGATATGGTATCTCATTGTGGATTGACTTGCATTTCCCTAATAGCTAGCGATGTTGAGCATCTTTTCAAATATTCGTTGGCCATTTGTATGTCCCCTAGAGAGAAATGTCTGTTCAGGTCCTCTGCCCATTTTTCGATTGGATCATTTGTTTTTATGTTGTTATTGAGTTGTATGAGTTCTTAGTATGTTTTGGATATTATGCCCCTATCAGAGGCATTGTTTGGAAATATATTTTCCCATTCGAATGATTGTCTCTTTACCTTGTTGACGGTTTCTTTTGCTGAGCAGAAGCTTTTTAGTTTGATGTAGTCCCATTCATTTATTTTAGCTTTTACTACCCTTGCCTTTGAGGTCAAATTTGTAAAATCCTCTTTAAGTCCAAGGTCCTTGAGTTTCATTCCTATGTTTTCTTCTATGCATTTTATTGTTTCAAGTCTTATATTCAGGTCCTTAATCTATTTTGAGTTAATTTTGGTGTGTGGTGATAGACAACAATCTAGTTTCATTCTTTTGCAGGTGGCTTTCTAGTTTTCCCTGCACCATTTATTGAAGAAGCTTTCCTTTCTCCACTGTATGTTTTTGGCTTTTTTGTTGAAAATTATTTGCCCATGGAAATATGCGTTTACTTCTGGACTCTAGATTCTATTCTACTGGTCTGTGTGTGTCTGTTTTGCTGCCAATACCATGCCATTTTGATTACTGTCGCTTTGTACTATAATTTGAAGTTGGGCAGAGTAATGCCTCCAGCCTCATTCTTTTTTCTCAGGATAGCTTTGGCAATTTGGGGTCTTTTGTGCTTCCATACAAATCTGATAATTTTTTGTTCCATTTCTTTAAAAAATGCCGATGAGATTTTGATGAGGATTGCATTAAATCTGTATAATGCTTTAGGTAATAAGGTCATTTTAAGTATGTTGATGCTTTCAATCCAAGAACATGAAATATCTTTCCATTTCTTTGTATCTTCTTTGATTTCTTTTAACAGGGTCTTATAGTTTTCATTATATAGGTCCTTCACATATTTTGTTAGATTTATTCCTAGGTATTTTATTCTTTTGTTGCAATTGCAAAAGGAATTATTTTTTCCACTTCTTTTTCTGACACTTCGTTATTAGAGTATAGGAACGCTATGGATTTTTGAACGTTGATTTTGTATGCAGAAACTTTACTGTATTTGCTTATTGTTTCTAGTAGTGCTTTTGTGGAGTCTTTAGGATTTTCTATATAGAGAATCAGGTCATCCACAACTAGTGACAGTTTGACTTCTTTGTTTCCTATTTGGATGTCTTTTATATCTTTCTCTTGTCTGATTGCACTCGCTAGGGCCACTAATGTTATATTGGATAACAGTGGCGATAATGGACAGCCTTGTCTTGTTCCTGATCTTAGAAGGAAGCTGTTTAGTTTTTCACCATTAAGTATAACGTTGGCTGAGGGTTTGTCACATATGACCTTTATTATATTAAGGTATTTTCCTTCTATACCGATGTTGTTAAGTGTTTTGATCATAAATGGGTGAGATATCTTATCAAAGGCTTTTATTGCATCTATTGATATGATCATATGATTCTTATTTTTTAATTTGTGTATATGGTGCATGACATTAATTGATTTGCATATGTTGGACCATCTCTGTGCCCCTGGGATTAAGCCAACTTGATCATGGTGTATAATCTTTTTAATATGTTGTTGTATTCAATTCGCTAGTGTCTTATTTAGGATTTTTGCATCTGTGTTCATGAGAGATATTGGTCTATAGTTTTCTTTTTTGTGTTATCTTTACCAGGTTTTGGTATCAGAGTAATATTGGCTTCATAAAATGAGTTGGCAAGTACTGCCTCCTCTTTGACTTTTTGGAAGAGTTTGAGGAGAATACGTATCAAATCTTCTTTGAATGTTTGGTAGAATTCACTGGTGAAGCCATCTGGTCCTGGACTTTTAGTTTTTGGTAGGTTTTTGATGATTGTTTCAATTTCCATACTGCTGATTGGTCTATATAGATTTTCCAGATCTTCTTGATTCAGTCTAGGAAGGTTGTATTTTTCTAAGTACTGGTCCATTTCTTATAGGTTATTAAATTTGGTGTTATATACTTTTTCATAGTATTCTTGCATGATGCTTTGTATTTCTGTGGTGTCTGTCGTAATTTCCCCTCTTTCATTCCTGATTTTGTTTATTTGTGTCCTTCCTCTTTTTTCTTTAGTGAGTCTAGCCAGGAGTTTGTCAATTTTATTAACCTTCTCAAAGGACCAGCTCTTTGTTGTATTTATTTTTTTCCATTTTTTTTTCAATTTTACTTATTTCTGCTCTAATTTTGATTATTTCTTTCCTTCTGCTGAGTTTAGGCTTCATTTGTTCTTCCTTTTCTAGTTTTTAAGATGAAGCATTAGGTTGTTTATTTGGACTCGTTCTTGTTTTTGGAGATAGGCCTGTAATGATATGAACTTTCCTCTTATGACCGCTTTTGCCGTGTCCCAAAAGTTTTGATATGTTGTACTATCATTATCATTCATTTCTATGTATCTCCTGATCTCTCTTTTTATTTCTTCTCTGACCCTGTTATTCTTCAGTAGTATGTTGTTTAATCTCCATGTATTTGTGGTTCTTTCCACTTTCTTTTTACCGTTGATCTCTAGTTTCAAAGCATTATGATCAGAGAATATGGTTCGTATGATTTTAACCCTCATATTTTTTGAGGCTATGTCTGTGTCCCAGTATGTGGTCAATCATTGAGAATGTTCCATGTGCACTAAAGAAGAATGTATAAACAGCTGTTTTGGGATGGAAGGCTCTGTAAATGTCAATTATGTCCAGTTGGTCTAATGTGTCATTTAAGGATGTTCTTTCCTTATTGATATTCTGTTTGGATGATCTGTCCATATCTGACAGTGAGGTATTTAGATCCCCTACAATGATAGTGTTTTGGTCTGTTTCTCCCTTTAGTTCTGTTAGTAATTGCTTTATATATTTTGGGGCTCCTTGATTGGGAGCATAGATATTATTAAGTGTTATGTCTTCTTGGTGCATGATTCTCTTTATCATTATGAAGTGTCCCTCAGTATCTTCCTTTACATTTTTTATTTTGAAGTCCATTTCATCTGATATTAGTACCGCCACTCCCGCTTTTCTCTGAATGCCATTTGCTTGAAATATCATTTTCCACCCTTTCACTTTGAGTCTATACTTGTCTTTGGAACTGAGATGTGTCTCCTGGAGGCAGCATATGGCTGGGTTTTGTTTTTTGATCCAATCTGCAACTCTGTGCCTTTTCATTGGTGAGTTCAGTCCATTTACATTTAGGGTGATTATTGAAATACGAAGTCTTCTTATAGCCATTTTATCTTTTGCTTTCTGGTAGCTTGGTGTTTCCATTGCTTCCTTGTCCTTGTGTTTCTGTTTTCTTTATTTTGGTTGGCTTTTGTGAGTTTTTCCTCTGGTCCTTCATTTTTTTTTTTTAATGCCTACAATATCTGGTATTCCTAGGTGGTCTCCCATCCAAGTACTAACCAGGCCTGACCGTGCTTAGCTTCCAAGATCAGATGAGATCAAGCATGTTCAAGGTGGCATGGCTGTAGACACCCTCTCTCTGGTCCTTCTTGTTTTATGTTATATACTTCAGTTGTGAATCTTTGGCGTGTGGTTACCATTACAAATATGTAAAAGAGAGTTATATATATACAGTCATCCCTTTTCTTCTGCACATGCTTTATCTCCATTCCCCTTTGTGAATTTGGATCTTTGAATCCTCCCCTTTTCAGTCATTGTTGTCTCATTTTGTCCCTATGTATGCTGAGCGTTCATTACTATCTTGCTATAGCAAATCTCTTCTTATTTTTAAGCTTATAATGCCCTGGTCCTAGTAAGGGTTGTGTGCCTCCGCTTCGATCAGCCTGCTAGTCACCTTACTCCTAATTATGTATTTTTTTTTGTCATTTTGTTTTAGGTGAGCTGATGCCTTTTAGCATTTCCTGTAGTGCAGCCCTCATAGTGGAGAATTCCCTCAATTTTTGTATGTTTGGAAATGTCTTTATTTCTCCTTCATATCTAAAGTAGAGCTTAGCTGGATACATTATTCTTGGTTGGTAGTTCCTTTCATTTAATGGTTTGAATATTTGATTCCACTCCTTTCTGGCTTGTAAGGTTTGTGCTGAGAAGTTCGACTATAATCTAGTGGGTTTTCCTTTATGGGTTACCATCTTCTGTTCCCTGGTTGCCCTGAGAATTCTGTCTTTGTCATTGATTTATTTATTTTTTCTTTATTTTTAGGCGAGGCAACCCTTCGTTGACCTCACAGATTGCAAAGACCTTGTCAGCTTACAATCCCTTATTTTTTAGTTTTTACACCTACAGCCCTTTGTCTTCCTAGGTCGTCTCCCATCCAAGTACTAACCAGGCCCGACCATGCTTAGCTTCCGAGATCAGATGGGATGAGGCTCGTTCAGGGTAGCATGGCTGTAGACTATTGTTGATTTTTGATAATTTTAATACAATGTGTCTTGGTGAAGTCCTTTTTGGGTTGAGATAATTGGGCATTCTGTTGACTTCTTGAATTTCAAGCTCCAGCTCATTCCTTAGATTTGGAAAATTCTTGTCAACTATTATTCTGAAAATGCTTTCTATTCCCTATTCCTTTTCCTCTCCTTCAATAATTCCTATTGTTCTTATGTTTCCTCTCCTGATTGTATCAGCCAGTTCTTGTATTTCTCTTTTGTTATATTTCATTCTTTGGTTTCTCTCTTCTTCTTTCTGATTTATTTCTAGATTTCTATCTTTGATATCACTGATCCTTTCCTCCACTTGGTTGACTCTATTCCCCAAGTTTATTATTTCATTTTTCAACTCTTGCAGTGTGTTCTTTATCTCCAGAAGGTCTATTGTGTTCTTTTTGAGGGTTTCAATCTCCTTGCTAAAGAACTCATTCTGCTCATTTGTTTTTTCAATTTCTGAAATTGTTGATATGATTAGTTTCAGATCTCATCGAATTTTTTTTAGAAGTACCGTCCTGAATTCTCTGTCATTTAAGTCGTAAGCTTATTTTCTGGAGATTTTTCTCTTTCTTTCTGAGATGCCTTGTCACCTTGGTTGTTCATGGTGTTTAATGGACTATTTTTTCTGCCTGGGCATTAATGAAAGTGTATTCTAAGGTTTTTTTTTTTTTCCAGAAAGAAGATTTCTGGAAAATCTAATGGTCTATATAATGGTCCCTAGCCTGTTGCAAAGAAGGTGTTTTTCTTTTGGTTTCCAGTAGGCGGCGTCTAAGCCTCTTGGATCTCTGCTTTATATAAAGTCTTAATAATGTCTTTTTTTTCCTTATAGATATTTAATCATGCTTGCTACCCTGTCTCAGTTCCTGTCAGTGTTAGTGATAGTTTCGATAGCGTTTGCTCAGATTGCCTTGGGGCTCTGCGTCATTCAGTCTTGGAGGGTATGTGGGGAGGGGCCCTCTGGGTTGGGGGATGGGGGCTGTGGTTCAGCGTAGGTTTTACAACCGCTGCTGGTAAAAATCAACTGTTTTTTCTCTGCCATCCCCGCTTTTCTGCTGTCCCCATTTCTCTGCCTTCTACCCTGATGACTGGGCCCTGCTGCTGGCCATGTGGAGCTCACAGCACTCCAAGGCTGGGCTGTTCAGGGAACTCACTACTCCTTCTCCCCTCCTGCTCCTCCTACAAATAGCTCTGGTGGTCGGGAGAGGCAACTTCTTTATTTCTCTCAGTCCAGCACCCAACACCCGGGGTTCTGACCTGTGGTAGCTCTTATGCGCAGATCCCACGCACAGATGATCTGGTGTGCAGTTTGGGTGGTTTTTTTTTGTTGAATTTTAGATGTTCAAATTATTGTTGTTTCAAGGGGAGAGACTCTGGGACATCTCACTCTGCCATGTTTCTCTGATGGTGTTATGTTATATAACACAGTTGATCTTGAAAAAAGGAAATGATTGGGGAAGGGGGAACTAATGTAATCAAAGAGTCCTTAAAAGCAGAGAACTTTCTCTAGTTGGTGGCAGAAGAGAAAGGAGAAGGAAAAATCATAGAAATTCAAAGCATGAAGAAAACTTGATGTGCTCTGGCTGTCTTGAAGGTGGAAGGTGCTGGGTGAAAAATGTGAGGTGGAATTAGGTTCTGCCAACAACCTGAAGGTGCTTGGAGTAGATTCTCTTCCAGAGTTTCCAGAAAGGAATGTGATACCTTTATTTCAGCCTTGTGAGCTTCTAAGCAGAGAATCCTGCTGAGCCACTCTGTGCTCGGGTTTCTGACCCATAGAAACTGTGAGCTAATAAATGGGTAGTGTTTTAAGCAGCTAAGTTTGTGGTAATTTGTTACACAGCAATAAAGAAAACAAACCAAAAACCTAATACAGGGGATTAGGCAACCTTCTGCCAAATACATAGTTGAGAATGAGGAAAGAGTGGTCTCCTAGTAGGGTTGCTAGATAAATAAAAATCCAAGATACTCAAAAAAAAAAAAAAAAAAAGCAAGATACTCAGTTAGATTTGAATTTTGGATAAATCATTAATATTTTTTAGTATAAGTATATTCCTAGTTTGAATTTAAGATAAACAATAAACTTTTTTTTTAGTATAAGTATATCCTGTGTAATATTTGGTATATACTTATAATGAAAATTACTCATTAAACAATTGAACAAATAACAACTGAAATTCAAATTTCACAGTCTAAGTTACATGGAAAGTCCACATGTAGGCATTCTGGTCACAGCTGACTTCCCAGATAGATAGCCAGCACTAACTGCCAACCCATGCATTTACCATCTTGGATATCCAACCCAGTTGAGCCTTCAGAGGACTCCAGTGCCCAGCCAGCACCCGACTGCAACTACATGAGCCACCTGGAGCAAAAGCCACCTGAGCTCAGTCAATATACACAACATGAAAGGCAATCACAAATTTTTGTTTTACTTTACCACATTGTGGGGTGGTTTGTTACATAACAATAGATTATTGAAATAGGAGTGGTCTCTTAATGGATATAACACTTATTTTCAGGGGAACAAGACTTAGACTACCCATCTGTAATATGGGAATGATGAGCCAGCCCCCCAATCAGAGTGCTGTTGCGAGGATCACATGGAGGTATACAGTGCCTGACAAATTCTTAATAAATGTTAACTATTGTTATTATCAGTAATGACATCCAGCAATAATTTTCATAAACAACTTCTATCTAATTATTGGCAGAAGGAACTCTAGTTTAATTGTTCTGGATCCGAAGCCATGGTTTGTGGTAAGGATTCCCTAGCTTGTACCACTGCTTGGCTTATAACCTGGGCACTAATCATCTGGGTCACCTTGGGACACATTTGACACTAGTTGAGCTTGGAGGAGTCATTAGGAAGTCACACTATCGAAGATGAATGACTTTAAAAGAAATGATTTAGGTGGATATTCAGTTATAATTGTCTTAAATTAGAAAAAAATTCTCCTGGTAGAGATTATTGCAGCCCTGCTTGGTGGTCCAAACCATAGTGGCACTTGAATCATTCTGTCATCTCAAAGTTACCCTTACCCACAAAGCTCCCCCAGCAAATCTCTGAGCAGGGGTGGGAGATCCTCAAGTGGGACCTGGTTCTGATCAGCTTGGTATCACAGGAGGATTCTAGTCCTACCATCAGTTCCATTCAATGCCACACCTACATTTCTACCCCTCATTGGAAACCTGAGAAGTTATGCACCAGGAGCCCAAGAGAAATGTTTATGATGTTTTGAAGTCTGCGATGCTTCTTTTCCTCCAGGCAGGTTCTTCACTTTTCTTACAGTCACTGACACCTTTGAGAATCTAGTGAAAGATTTGGAGCCATTCTCTGGAAAAAATTCACATGCCAAGGCATTCTGGACTCTCTGAATTCTGGTGCATGGCTTCTAGGCTATAGATCTTTGCTTTGGGTTCTTCAAAGTATGGTGCATGGGAAGCCACCCTAGTGTTAAAGCCCCTTTTGTACCCCACAGAATGATTTTCTTGGAATGGCATATAGCGATTCTCCATCAGCCTATTTTGAAGGAAGTTATGAGAAAGTCCATATGGTTGTGTAGAGGTGTACATTGTTCATCCTCATTGCTGTATAGTAGTATATGTATGTAGATAAGAAAGTCTTGTGTTCTGTGGCTGTGTGTAATGTGAAAATGTTGTTCATATTATATTTATGATAATCCATGGTGAAAACTTGCCTCCTTGATCTCCATGTTCGGAGTTTTGTACTTCCCCTGACTGTCAGCTTTGTTTTTATATCACCAGCTCTGTAAATCACACTGTAACCTGGCTTTCTTTTTCACATGGGTTGCTGGGGAACTCAGCCTAAGACTTGCATTCCACTTCTAGTGAGCATTGTGGATTTCATAGCAAATATTTTGTATAGTCACCTCAGTCTTGGCTTCATCTTACTTTCCTATCCTTGTTTCCCTTTTCTCTCATTTATTCTTTCTTTATTTGTAATTTATTTTATGCTGCTCTATTATATGCATCTCTGCAAACCTTAAATACATCTTTGGAACAAGGAAGATGTAAATCAATAAAAGTGCATAGTGGCCAATGGAAACTCTGGACAGCTTTCTCGTTGTGAAAACAATTGTCTATGAATATATATA
>NW_011889185.1:0-93550 GCF_000151845.1 Pteropus vampyrus | reverse complement strand
AAAAAATATTTAATTGCAGTAGAATACACATAACATAAAATTCACCATCTGAACCATTTTTAAGTATATAGTTCAGCAGCACTAAGTATATTCACATTATTGTGCAACTAATCTCCAGAACTCTTTTTTGAAAAACTTGAAAACTTTTCATCCTGAAACTTTATAGCTATTAAACACTAACATCCCATTCCTCCTTCCCCTCAGCCCCTGGCAACCACCACCTTTCTACTCTCTGTCTCTATGGTCTTGTTTAGATACCTCACATAAGTGTAATCATACAGTATTTGTCTTTTTGTGACTGGCTTATTTCACTTAGCATAATGTTCATCATAACATTTTATCTACTTTTGTAGATACTTGAAGTTTTTCATACTAAAATATTATATGAAACCAAAAGCCTAGCTGGGAAGCTGGAAAAGTTGTCATCAGTCGCCCAGAAAATACTTGAAGATGTAAGATAAGGGAGATAGCCTCAAAGCAGTGCTGAAGATCCCATAATTCTAGAAAAGCAAAAAAGAGCCTTTCCTTTCAAAGGTGAGTTTTATGGAAAACTCTGGAAGAATCCAAAGACCAGAGGCAGCAAGGGATTGAGGAGAGAGGATGGGGTGTGAGGCTATGAGTTCATGGCTCTGCCCCTGACCTCGATACTTGTCTTCAGGTTAAAGCCAGGAGAACAACTCTCCAACATGGAGGTTCTCATTCAGGATATACTATAGACAGTGGCTGGAAGAAGGGCATGGCCCCAGGTGGTAGTCACTGGGGGAAAGGGATTCCCCATGTTTGGAGAACAAGCTAGCAAACACCACCAAGGATCGGTGGCTTGATCTGAGGCCTTTCTCACCAAAACAGGAGAATTTGAACTTTTATAACCAGAACTGGCTTTCACTGTCATGAGAGCAGGCATTTTCCACTGGAGTTTAGAAAGTGCACTCCAGCCTCCACTGTAAATGATAAGCCTGGACCTTCATCTCTAACAGGAATGGAGATTACAGAATTATCAAACATTTGAAGAAAACCAACATTGTGGAAGAGGCACCAACCTAAACAAACAAGAGAAATGATCCTCACAGAATTCTCCCAGGATATAGAAAGATATTTAAATTTAGTAAAACCGCTATCCATAAATAAAAAAATGGCTGTTGTCAGAAGAATATGTCAGAGTTCTTGGAATGAAAAAAGTACAATTGCTAATGTAATAAGCTCATTGGATGAAGTAGCTGACTGGCTATGGCTGGTGATTGAATTGATGACTCGGCTGAAAGACTCTCTCAAAAAGTGCAAAAAGACAAGGAAATTTTTTTTTTTAAAAGCATAAGAGAAAAATTAAGAGACATAGATCAGGAGCTGAAATTCAAATGTTGACCTAATAAAAATTTTCAGAAGCAAAGAACAGAAAGCTTGTAGGAAAGAAAATTATCAAAGTAATATGAGAATAAATAGCTTCCCTGAGCTGGAGAAAAATTTCATTCAGTCTTTAGATTTAGAGAGTAGACCAAGTGCCAAACAGGAAAAATTATAAAAGACCCATTCTTAAAGACATCACAATTTTGAATTCTAAGGATAATTTAAGAAAAAAAATCCAAATCTTCCAGAAAAATAAAAAATAGTAACCTGGTGTTAAACATCTCAGCTAGAAAGCTAGAAGATAGTGGTGCAATGTCTTCAAAATTCTGAGATTATTTTGAGATTTGAATTTCGTACCTGTATCACTCAGGGCCCAACCAAGAAAAGAGAACCCAGTAGTTTTATCCTCTTGGAGCTAGGAGCCTGAAAGTTCTCCCTTCCTCCTGCCTTCCCACCTCCTACCAGTGCCTCCTATTGGCAGAACTTATCAAAAAGGCAGCTGGGAAATGTTGTTTGTATTCTCCCAGCCCCAGTGGTATAGAGCGAGTTTAAAAGGCAGGTATAGTGTTGAGACAACAAGTCAATATTCAAATGTGAGGGCTAATTAAAGATGTTTCTGGATATAAAAGGATTAAGGACATCTAACACTTTCCAAAAGAATTCTTCAAGGTGTTCTCTGTCAGAGCAATAAAGTGAATAGATTGAAGAAAGAGGAAGACAGAGAACTGTCAGACTCAACAAAGATAGAGAAAAATGTCCTTTGTCTATGTCTATGACTTCATCTGTAGGGGAATCACTGTCATGGCACACAGGGAGACAGAACATCCCAATTCAACTGCAGGTTTGTTCCCTGTGAAGAAGCTTGGTAGGCAGGGGAAGAAGAATAGGGCAGTGAATGTGCGGGAATATGGTATCTGAACATGGTTTTATTGGCAGTGGAGATGGTATGCAAGTACAGGGTCTTCCCCAGGAAAACTTTTGATCCTGACCCCAGCACCCTAACACACACCCTTTTAGCAATAAGGATGGGTCCAGCAGTGTTCAAGGGACCCCTCTGCTGGTAGCAGTCCCACCTGGCCCTTCTGTGCCCTCATTCTGGCCTCTGGCTCTTTGGTACCCCCTTTCCAGCCATACCTCTGGCCCTCCCCCATGCTCTCCTAACATCACAACCTGGGCTGACCAGATCTAGATCAATTGGCATTTAATTTGTGTGTTCATAGGAGATAATAGATTATCCAAAGAATGAAACACTGACTTTAGACTTTCAAGCTATTTATGGCCAGGAGAAGGGAGGGAGGGCTATTTCAGTACTTTTCAAATCGTTCCAGAGAGTCCACAGTATTTATATAAGCATTTCTAGGGAGGAGAGTCATGCAAAGACAAGAGAGAAATAGAGGTTGGGGGAGACCTGGCTGGGGAAGGATAGGGATGATATATGTCCTCTGGATACCATCTGATGAAAAGTACCTTAAAAAAGGAGCTTTTTAAAAGTATCTTAAAATACTTGAAATATGTCTTAAAAGCTCAGGTAATAAGGACAAGGTTTTCCCAAATGTGCCAAGTACTGGTAATTGCCTATCCGTGACCATTAGTCTTTTCTTCCTTACTACCTGTCTTAGTCTGCTTGGGCTACCATAACAAAGTATTACAGTTCAGGTGGCTTAAACAACAGATGATTATTTTCTCACAGTTCTGGAGGTTAGAAGTCCAAGATCGGTGTGTGCGCACCTTGATAAGGTTGGTTTCTCCCTAGGCCTCTCTACTTGGCTTGTAGGTGACTGCCTTCACGTGATCTTTTCTCTCTGTGTTGTCTGTGTTCTAATTTCCTTTTCTTAGAAGGACACCAGTCCTATTGGATTAGAGCCCAGTCTAATGACCCCATTTTAACTTAATTACTTCTTTAAAGGCCCTATCTCCCATAGATATAGAGAACAAGTTGATGGTTGCCAAAGGGGAGAGGGAATGGATATGGGAATTAAAAAAAATAATAATAAAGGCCCTATCTTCAAATACAGTCAAATCTGAGATACTAGGGGTTAGGACTTCAACATTTGAATTGTAGGGAGACACAATGAAGCCCAAACACTGACAGAACTCCAATTTTATGCATGATGGCAATACATCGAACTAAAAACTTGGATTTCCCAGCTTCCCTTGCAGCTATTGGTCAAGAAGATGTAAGCTGAAGTTCTTGTGGGGGATTTTTGGAAAGCTCCATAGAATAGAGGCTAAATCAGCTCAGGAGGCCCTTTCTGCCCTTATTCTTTATTCTGCCTGGAATTCTGAGTTGATGGTTGGAGTTTCAATGACCATCTCAAGAGCATGGGGTGATGGTCACCTCCTAATAATGGAGGAGAAAAGGGCTGGGTCCTTGGTGGCCTTATGGAGCAGCCACAATAGCCCTGAATGGCCTGCTTCTGGACTGATATTACAGGAGAGAAAAACAAATCCCTCTCTTGTTTAAGTCATCAGTTTTCAGGTTTGAACATAATATCTAATTGTCAGAGCAATAAGTACTTTGATTTTCCAGCCCTAGAAACATGTTCCCAGCAGCCTGACAGGGCAATCTGTAGGGTGGGGCCAGGCTGGAGGAGGACTGGGCTGGGGAAACTGTGTCTTTAGCACTGATGGAAAAGAGGCAGAGGGAGATGCTCTGCGCTGATGATTCTGTAGCTGAGAAATTGGCAGGCGGCGTTAGCCCCTCTGAGAATCTAGAAACAGACGGTGTTTGAAGTGGGGTGGGGATGCCATCCTGCGCTTTCTAAGAAGCACCTTAGGATAAAAGCTCTGGAAGCTGAGGTGTCTGTAAAAGTGACATGCCGAGAATCACTAAATGGCTGTGAAGGCTCCTCGGGTCCTTTATGTTCCCTTTGCGTGGAGCAGAAGGCTTCTTTGCTTAGGCAGACATTGTCCTACTCTCGAGGGGTCAGTGTGAGTGGCGTTTGTCTGGTGGGGTGTCACCAATGGGGAGGGAGGGCTGTCGAGGCAAAGAGCATGTGGGCAAGGCTTTCGGAGGCATCCTCTCCCCGGGCACGCACTCAACATACCAAATGAACCTGAAGCCGGGATTCATACATGACAGCAGGGAGATAAGCAGGGAAGAAAAGGCGCACAAGGGGTTGATGAATATTCTATTTGTGACATTTTTCCTGTATTCAGTCAAATAGAAGAAAGTGTTCAAATAACGAGCAGTCACTTTGGTGGCTAGCGTGGCAGTTCCTTAGTAACGCAGCACTTAACTTGCTCTCTTCTGAGGAGGGGCAACATTTCATAGGGTGCTGGGGGGCAGATGAGGGGGTATGGGAGTGGGAACACGATAGACATTCTGGGAGAATGTTCCACGCCCAAGTCTGCCCCTGCTCTTTCTCTCATAGAAGAAATGTGAAGGAAGCTGTTCCCTGGTGGATGGGAGGAGCCAAATAGGGCCCCAGGGGTGAGTGATTTATAAATCCTAGTGAAGAATACAAGAGTGCCCAGTGCTGGGTCTGCCTCCCCTCTCTACCCCCTGTGCCAGGGCTTGTTCTTGCTCTGTCACTAAGGCACAGTGGTGAGAAGGCACAAATGTTGGCTACGAGTTGTGTTGAGGTGTCTGTCTCAGGTTGGCTGAAGGAGTTGATTTGCAATGGAAGTAGGTATGAGAGGAAAAGAAAGGAAGTCAACACTAAATGTGGTAATAAGCAGATTAGCACTGTGGGCCACTGGGGCTCATTCCACCAAAGACCTCTAAGAGACCATGTAAAGCATGCTCACAGGGTAAAGAAGCTGGAGTATTAGCTACCAACTCTTGTCCATTGTTGGTTGAGGGCTACTCCCAGGGACGCCAACTCTGTAGCTTTTCAAGCCTACCCAGCACTCAGCCCAAGCGTGCTCTTGTGAGCAGGAAGAACCATCATGTAGGGCTGTAGGTGTGTCCATTGTGGCGTGGCATCATTCGGTGCCAAGGGATATAGGTGGGGGACTGGGATTGACTGCTACTGTGTTTGGGAAGTTTTTCGCCTGGGTATGTGTACAGGTCTGGACCAAGTAAATGCTGTCATATTCACCTGTTTGCTCCTAGACTCATCCCTGCCTTTTCTATCTTGCTCTGTCTCACAGGGAACTGCATTTTTCTGCTCCCGTGTTCTCTCATTTCCTGCTTCGTTTGGCCAAAGGGAGATACTGATGGAAGTCCTGGGGCGGAAAGAGGGAAGAAGCCAGGGGCATTTCCCATTTTCTGCGTTGTATAGCATCTCTGTAGCAGTTAGGTCTCCTCCATAGCTTCAGTTCCATCTGATAGACTGTGGTCACACCTTTGTCAGGTCCTGGCCTCTGGGCTATACTTCTACCATCTCCTCCTTGTGTATTTCTAACTGGAAATGTAGTTGCATGGTTGGACTTGCCCTTTCAAACCTCTTTCATTGCCATGAGAAGCGCTTTCTCCTGGTAGCTGCTGACCCATCCACCTAGGACCTAGTCAGACTTGACCCCAGTCTGTGATGAAGAGCCATGCCCAGGTAGACTAGCAGCCAGAAGCAGAGATGCCTAGGCAAGCCCAACTGAGATGAGGTGAACTAGAGATGTAAAAGCAAGCGTAAATGAGTGTTGTTTTAAGCTACTAAGTTTGAGGTGGCTTGTTATACAGCAAAAGCTGACTGATACACTACCGACTCCCAGATTCTTTTATAACAAACATTACAGTATCTTTAGGGAAAGCTGAAGCATGAGAGAATCATCCAGGGTAGTGAGAGTTAGGGGAAAAGGAATAGGAAACACCATTTTGTTGAGGGGCTATTATGTTCCAGGCACTGTGCAAGATGCTATGTGAGTTACCTTATTGAATTCTCATGAAAACCTTGGGAGATATATACTGCTTTCACCATTTTACAAATGAGGAAGGTGAGGTTGAGCTGCCTTCATTCTCATCACTTTGAAGGTAGGTCATAAGCCCTTCTGCTCTGCTTACCACTCAGATACTCAGTTGTTCTTTGGTCCAGGTCTGTGGTCACACCCATTCTCTGTAGCCAGGTCCCGAGAACCAGGGAGCACCCTCTATCCTTCATCCTCTGTGAGTGGGGGATACCCATGGAACCGGCTCCATTAAACTGTCTCCTGGAGAGCTGCCAGATTAAAACTGCTTCCCAGGGATTCAGACATTTCTGGGAAACTTTGAATGAGTTATTTCACTAGGATAAACTCATTGTCTCTCTCTTTCAGGACATTTCCTATGAGGATCAGATTAGGTCCACTGAGCACTAATCATATCCAGTAATGTCTGTTTGACAGCAAGACTGTAGCTTTGTTTGATGCTTCAAGTTTATTGATAACTTAAATTAATTAATTTGACAAATAATTGCTGGTCACCCACTTTGAGGCAAGTACCATGTGAGGAGCCAGGAACACAAAGATGCATATGTTATGGTTTAACTGAAATTTGAATTTTAGTAATATCATTTTTTTTGGTATGGCTACCTAAAATATTCTTATAGTTTTTAGTTTCCTCTGAAGAACTAAAATCAAGTGGCATGTTGGGGCCACTCATGTCTCTTTTGGGAATAATAAAGAAAAGGAAGAGTCTTATGCAGATGGACGATGTTAAAAGGCATTTTATCCATCTCGACTCTCATGCGTGGTCCTCTGAATAATCAATAACTGTTGGATGCCTTTCCTGAAAGTTCTGCTTAACATGTAAGAATAGTTTGTCATTTGTTTCCTCTGTTGTTTTTTCAAATATATGATGAGGAAAATTCTGTTATGGACAAGTCTATCCTTATTCCAGTTAAGCCTCTCAGGCCATCATTGAGTTCTAAAATTTGGAGCCGAGGTAGCTAGGACAATCTTCTGACTCTGAAAAAACACCTCACTGCCACTGTGGAGTAACACCGTTGAAGCAGTAGTCCATAAACTGTGGTCCATCAAAAGCCTGCTTCTGAATCATATGGGGGCTTGGCAGAGTAGAGGTACTTCAGCCACACTGAAGATTTATTGAATTCAAATCTTTGGGGCTGGAGTCAAAAGAGCAGCAGTTTTAATATGTCCCCAATGTCCCACCTCCCCCGCCAAAGAATCTCAGGCACACTAACCTTTGAGATCTACTTTCATGCTTCATGCAGCTTGCATCTTACCCTGAAATTTTCTACTTAGTTTCTGATTCCTGGAAAAATAAATCTAGAATTTTCCTTTAAAAATCTAAAAACACAGGCTATGAAAGGGATATTGTTGTATTCATCTATTGCTGCCAAACAAACCATCCCAAAGCATAGTGGCAGTAAACAGCAGCTTATTATTATCTCTCATGATTCTGTGGGTTGACAGAGCTCAGCTGGGTGGTTTTTGCCTGGGGTCAATCATGAGGTTCAGTTAGAAAGCAACTTGGGCTGGAGTCGTCCAAAGGCTCAACTGGGCTAGATCTTAAAGGTGGCTTCTTTACTCACACATCTGGCGTCCTAGTGCTCTTGCACATCATGGCCTCTCTCTCTAGTAGAGTAGCCTGGACTTCTTTGATGGTGCTTCAGGGCTCCAAGAGGCAGTTAGTGGAAACTTCCAGTCTTCTTAAAGGTGAAGTGTGCAACCAACAAAGCTCACTTCTACAGAATTCCACTGGTCAAAACAGTTACAAGCCAGACTAGATTCAAGAGGTGGAGGAATAGACTCCATCCTTCAGTGGGGAGTAGCATGCACAAGGCTGGCTCCACAATTTGTGAGACCTAGTGCTAAATGAAAATGCAAGGCCCCTTGTTTAAAAACCAGGGAAAAAAGTGCTGTTAAGGTACTAAAATATAAAGCTTTCCCCTTTCTCCTATGGTCTCTCTCTTCACTTGTCATAGTGTTTTCTTATTTACTATTTAACGTGGTTCTAAGTAAAGAAAAATTAAAAATTTAAACTATTAACACAAATTTACCATTCATCTATGCAATGTCAGTTTTAAATGTAAATATAAAATCATTTAACTCTTAGAATTGTCAGAATCACACAATTTGTGTTTCATAGCTTGTATACACATATACATTTTGTTCTTAGCAGAACAGTGGGAACACTGTACAAAACTAACTCGACTGTTTTATTTGACTTCTTGATATGCACATATTCTGCCAACAGTACTTTCAGCTTACTGATGAGTAAGGAAGGACAAGAAGGAAAAAGAACTATGGATTGCCCTATTTTCTCCTTTTCTCTATATCACCCTATTCAGTGTGAGTTGTTGACTAACAAAGGGAAATAACACAAGAAAAAATATGATAGGGTTCTTTGGTTGTTCATGTTTCTTCAAACATCATTACTTTCTTCCTGCATTTGGATTAAGTATTGTTTCAAATGGAAAACATGGACTCTTAGGGTTGTCAGCTCCCCACTTACTCAGTCATAGATATCACACACTTACTTTGTACTTGCTTTCAGTCTTGTTAACTCCCATGCATTGTGGGTTCAACAGAATTCTGTGCTCAAGGGGCATTATGAACACCAATGCCAATGGGACAACAAGAAATGGTGTACATATCACATTGTATGCATGTCCTCTACTTATACTCATGCTCTGCTGTACCATAGACTTTATTAACAAAACACAAGCCCAAACATAAAATTATTAAGAATTTTGAGGTGATGACAGTAGAGCAATAAACTAAGCACAAGACTATTCTGATCATAGGGCCCTGTGTTCAGAGTGCATGCCCATGAACTTGGCTCTGGGCATATATATACACAGTGATATGCTGGTAAATGTTTAAAAACCCTATGTCTGGGGGAAAAAACTGATAAGTAGCATTTACCACCATGGCCGGTTTCAAGCTATCAGCATGATGTCACTGAATGCAGAGTTGGGAAGAGATATTCACAATCAGCTCTGGAGAGCTGGTATGAGCTGGTTCCAGAATATGAGGAGTTGGGTAGGAGTCTTCAGAACAGAGTGGAAGGGTTTGATTGTGGCCATTTTTGGAGGCAAGCTAGGACATGCACCATGACCCTTGAGAGAGAGAGAGAGAGGGAGAGAAGTGTGTGTGTGTGTGTGTGTGTGTGTGTGTGTGTGGTGTGTGTTTGTGTGTGTGTGTATAGAATAAAAAAATGACTGAAAGGATATATACTAAAATGTTAACAGTGATTATTTCATGGCCATAGGATTAGAGGTGATAATAATAAAATAATTATTTTTGCTTATCTATAGTATCCACATTTTCTAAAATAGATATGCATTACCTTTGTAATAATAATAATAAAAAAAACGATAAAAAGCATCCACAGAATGTTTCAAAAAAAGTTAGTACAATCTTTAAAGCATAGGTTTTGCTAGTGCAAGTCTGTAATGGTTCCTACATGCCATGAATAATTTACAAATTAAATTGATTTTAAAGCACAGCTAAAATAAATTTGATAAGATGGGGCACAGTTATGTTCTTTCTTATCATTCACATTTGTACATTTTATAGTCAATGAAGAGTGACAGCCACTATTTAGAATTCCAGCAAAGAGCAACCATAACTGTTTATCACTTGCTCAGCATCTAAACAATGGCCTGACCGGTCAGCTGCCTGGCTTGGGCAAGAGCAAGGGGAACCAGATTCCACACTAAACAACCAAGTTTATGATTGCTGAAGCAGAAATGAGGGCCTCTTTGGAGAACCGATGAGAACAGTAAGGAGGGTTGAAATATGTCAGTAAGACATAAGGGGAGGGGAGAATGAAGGGGGGTGTCAACGTGTATCAAAATTTCACACCAAGGCCATAAAATAGAATTTCATAAAGACTAGGAGACAGGAAAACATTTCAGGCCAGGAGCAGGGGAAGGAGCAACAAAACAAGGAAGATTAGAGGGAAGGGATTCAAATGACAAATCCCAGAGGGATCTCTGAGGGTAACAAGGTCTGTAACGGGTCTGCATGCTGCATTCATATGAATGTTGGCTGATCGCAGGACTGGTCAAAGAGATTCGTAATTATCTTGGGGGTAGGTGAGTGGGGAACTGCAACATTCTATTAAATGAACTGTGATCAACAAGAAGCCTAGCTGTATGTGGCTAGGTTTCTCTTTCCAAAGAAAAGTTCCCAGAAGAAGCCCCTTAGCAGGGGAGGGGCTCACCTCTGATTTGTTGGAAGGGAGGAGAACTAAGAGTTTGCCTCCTCTGCATTGCATTCGGTGAAACACCAGGGACTCTGCCCAGCTTCTCGAACTCTAATGAGCACACTGGTGAAATGTGTTAAATGTGTTAACTGGTTAATGTGCTGGTTAAAATGCAGATCTGAATTCAGCAGAGCTGGGGAGGAGAGGGATAATTTGCATTTCTAAAAGTTTCTCAGGCTGCGCTAATGTTGGCGGTGCCTGGATTACTGTTAGCGACTGGATCACAGTGTCTGGAGAGGACAGTTTCCTACCCTATGGTCTAATGAACAGCGAGTCAGCAGAGTGTCCTACTTGGGGCTGTTGGATTTTGCAGTGGGCCCTGCAGTGGGCCCTGCCGTCTGCAGTTGGGAGGAAAGAGCCATGGCAATTTCTCCTATCCTTTCTTCCTGTTTGGGTATTCGGTTTCCTTCCCCGCCTGCTCTCGGCTTTGCCTCCTTCTATCTCTTTCCTTCTCTGCATGCCTTCCTCTTTGCACAGCTTCGTCATTATTGCAGGCGATTTATTTTTAGAGTCAAGGCCACAGAGTTGCAGATTCGGCAAGCCCTAAAACAAATCGACGAACGGAAAGTGTTTGTCTTTGAAGCGGTGTGAATGAGGGACCTGCTAGCTGAGCATGTCAAGAAGCTCTTATCTTGGTTTGTTTTCCAAGTCGGCTTGTTTTCTGAGTTGCCCACATGGGCTGCCCTCTTCCTCTCTCCCAGATCTGAAAGGAGGTTGAAACACAAGAAGCAACTGAAATCTCATAATCTTTCCCCTGTGAGATCTTGCCGAATCCGCTTTTAGCTGACCACTACTACAGAGGTGGCAGGTTCCAGAAAAGGAGCAAAAAGGAACAAGATAAAGTTGGGCCATGGCTGGCCCCCAAATCCCATGTGAACGGATCAGGGTCAAGAAGTAATGTTCATAAAAATAAGTAAGTACAAGGTATTGGGGTTGGAGATGGAAATGATGGAGGTTGTGAAAATTGTCTTTCATTTTCATCAAGCTCTTAAGTGGGGACTCAGTGAAGTATGTGGAAGAAATTGCTCTGCTGGGCGATAGCAATTGTCTAAGAGCCTTTCTAAGTCCAACCACTGGGAATTGCAAAGTGAAGGAGACACAACGATGGCTCAGCCGACTCTTGTTCATCCTCCAAGAGGCCCCACCAATAAAGTTAGCTCTAATTCCTTACTCAGAGCTCTGCGGTTCTGGGCCTCAGGGCTCTTTGGGCTTCTGGGGTCTCCCTCGCCTTAATGCTCATTGATATTTGTTGAATTAATTAATAAAGCAAAGAAAAAGGGTCAAGAACCCTGGGGTCCCATAGAATGGGAAGCTATTGATGATCTCCACTTCATCATCTAAGCCCTTCCTGAATCTTCTTGTTAATTTTCCTTTGGATTCTGTGAAGTACTCAGCATCCTTTTGGTCATCTTCATCCAACATTTTCCTCTCCTATTTAAACTGGTTTGTGGCATACAACCAAAAGAACTTTAACTAAGATAATAGTATAACATTAAAGACTATGGCAATGCCAACACGCATTTCCTTGTCTACCTGAGTCTACAGCTAGACTACATTTCCCAACCTTCCTTGAAGTTAGGTTAGGGCAATGTAACTAAGTTTTAGCCTATGGAAAGTAGATAGAATTGATGTGCCTGAATTATAAAAATTTCCTGCTCGGGATTGCCCATTTTCTCTTCCTGTTCTACTTTGACCTTAGAAGGCACATATTGAAGTTGGTAGTGCTATTTTTAACAAGATGGAGAAAACTAGGATCCCTGAATCACCATGTGGAAAGCTGCCCCTGAAATGCCTGATTAGAATTGATGTGAGCGATAAGTAACCTTTTACACATTCTGTTGAACCATAGAGATTTGGGGAGCGTTTGTTATAGCTCCTTGCCTGTCTGGACTAACTGAAGGACCTTGTTTCTCAGGCATGGCTGTTTATCTTAAAGGCAATGGGAAAAATTCCTTGGTCAACAGAGTAACCTTCAAACCAGAAGCATCTTGCAGGCATTGTCAGTGATACTGACGAAAACTGGGAGGCCTCCACTCTTTACCCTATACTTCTAGAATCCCTGAATGGGTCTTTGAAAATAAAAACAAACAAGAATACTGCACAGACCCTCCAGTTGTGCCAGTTACAGAGAATATATCATGAACAGAGCTCCCGGAAGAGAGCATCAACAGTGGCTCCAATTCCCCCCGTTTAGTCAAATGGTGATTTTGAACAGGGACGGGTTTGCAGT
Source organism: Pteropus vampyrus (assembly GCF_000151845.1). Lineage (NCBI taxonomy): Eukaryota > Metazoa > Chordata > Mammalia > Chiroptera > Pteropodidae > Pteropus > Pteropus vampyrus. Next base: position 80,885 of record NW_011889185.1, on the reverse strand, counting down.
TTTATTTTTCACTGACCTAGCCAGATGGTTATGATGCTAAAATCTTACATTATTTATGAGCCTGTACAATGATGAGGAAGGGGCTGGCCTGGTAGTTCCAGGTATGTGCCACATGGGCAGGTCATGCTGCCTTTCCTAGCTTATGTCCTGTTTTGTAAAGTGAATGGTGGGAGGATGTGTGGAATAGATAGTTTTTTTTTTTCAGGTGCTTTCCAGGGTTAATAGCCTAGAATTCAACATCTGCATACCTAAAGGAAGGAAGATAGCATTTTGAAAATAAAATGAAAACAGCAAGGTGAGCCTGATGAAGGTGATTTGGCCTGTGCTCTCTGATTGAAATCTCCAGGTTGTCCTTTTCCCCTGCCCTGAGGCTGATAAACAGGCATCCAGATGCAGCAGGAAGGTATCCAATGAAGCCTGCCTTTCAGGTTCTTGGAAGCCAGCACAGCAGAAGGGAAGGGTTGCCATCAGAGAGTGAAGAATGCTAGAGGCAAACATGGAGCTGCTGTGTCTGTGACCCAGACTGACCATTGCTGTGGAAGGCCAAACTAGGGAGGCTTGGCACAGGGCCAGAGCTGTCACTGTCTGGACATCTGAGTCCAGGCAGCTCCCAAGGTCAGCTGTCTCTCCAGAGTGGAGAACAGCCAATTTACACTGTCTTAGCTGCCAGTTGCTGCCAAGCCACAACAAAGAATACAAGGTGACAAAGGTGGCCTGTGTGTCCAAAATCTGCTCCTTTGACTGAAGCCGAGGCCAAGAGGACTTGCCATTAGCAAATGTTGGCAGGGGGTTATAACCTTTTTTTTTGACCATGCACCCTTTGGGCATCTGGTGAAACCTATGGACCCATTCTCAAGATAATGTATTTCAATGTATAAAATAGAAATACAAAGGTAACCAATTTTATTGAAATGCAGTTATCCAAATATTTAAAAACAATTTTTTGATGTACTTCTTTATGCATTCAACAACAAGATTTAGTGGCAAGTCTAATAACTGCTATCATTTCATCCTAGTGAGGAGTATAAGTGATCTTTAGAGATATCTGCAGCAACTCTGATGTACTGTAAAGATAGCTGTGGTTTCTACTGGTGACAGTCACAGGACTGCTGATACTACTATGGTTTGTTGCCTACATTCATAATGGAAGGAAATGCTTGATTTCAGTTAGAGGTTAGTAAAACTGAAGATATAATATGTTGGTTTTTTTTTTTACCAAGTTCATGAGTGCTTGAATAATAGGCACAGATCCCTTGGCCTGGTAGGGAGTGACTGCTAGGGGACTGGACTATGCTGGGGTGTAGTTTGGGACCCAGACAGGGCTGTGGAGCAGTGTTTTCCTCATCTGTCTCTGGGGCAGGTAGAACTAGATCGGAGCTGGCTAATCGGAGCAAAGTGCTGCCTTCCTGCTCCCTGCCCAATGGTAAGCATGACTAATTGATGGTGGCTGACTCCCCACAGAGTTCAGAGACAGGCAGACTGCTTCTCAGCCCAGCGCTTCAGACAGCTATCACTAAATGATTGTTGCTGGCACCAAAATGAAACCCATTTGCCATCCCAGGGTTGGAAGCTCTCTAAGGCCTGTTTCAGCCCTGACGCAATATGATTACCCAAGATTAAAATATGGTCCCTGCCCTCAAGGAACTTCTGAACTGGTGAGCATCTTAAAGGTCTGTGCTGAGCAAGGGGAGTGGGGGACATCTCTACATAGTTCTTCACCAGGCATTCAGTCATTTCACAGTCAGGGCATCGATTTTACTTTTCGACTTGTAATTTCTACCTCCTGGATTCCATTATCACTTGTTCAATATCCGACGACTCACCATTTCTCTGGCCACCGTTCTGAGACTCATGCATTGCTGAGCATAAGCAGAAGATATTGCCTAAAATGCATTACTACCTGGAAGTAAGGATTATGTTTTACACAGCCAAGACCTTGATGGTTCTGTATATAAGCAATCATTTCGCCTTCTTCCTTCTCAGTCATGTAGATTCCCCAGAAGGAACTCAGAATTAACCCATTGTGCTCAAGCCCCAACCCAAGATACCCCAGCCTCTCTCATCCAAGCTCCTTCCCTTATGTGTGAAATATCCTGCAGGTGGAGATTGCTGCTCCTGCCTTATATTTCAATTCTACCACCATTAACAGATTCTTTGGAAAACACCCAAATCTGTCCACCCATAGCTGCTGGAAGCATTTCTTTATTAACACAATGAGGAAATATGATGCAGCGGCAGAAGTTTTAGGCCAGCAGTTTTCCTAGTGTGGTCCCCCACCCTGCAGCATCAGCATCACCTGGAAGCTTGTTAGAAAAGCAAATTATCTTTGAGACACTGATTTCATTTCTTCTGGATGATCGTGGTGATTATTTCACAATGTAAATGGCTATTGAAACATCAAGTTGAACACCTGAAATATATACAATTTTTTTGTTTCTCAATTATACCTCAGTAAAGATGAGTAAAGAAAGAAAAACTAATTTTTGGCTCCAGGATAGACCCACTAAATGAGAAACTCTGGGGGTGTGGTTGCACCTGGGGCCTCCAGGGTATTTGCAGTAAAGATGGAGAACTGCTGCTTTGGGCTAAGACTTAGAACCCTTGGATTGAGACCCATCTTAACCACACCAGGACCTAAATGTTAACCTTTTGGGAGCTCAGTCACCTCTTCTGCAAAGTGGGAGCAATAATTTTCTCTTCCCTCACCTCACAAGAGTAATGACTCAAACAGTGAATGTGAGGACCATTTGCAAAGCTAAGGCCAGAACATCTATTATTATTATTAGCCACTCTGCTGCAGGATATTTGTGGGTAGTGGGGGAGTTAGGAATGAAGGTGGAGATCATTTTAAGTCAAGGGCCCTGAACTCCAATCCAGTTGGAGGAACAAAGGGATAGTAGTCTTTCATAGCCGGGATAGTCTGGAGCTCAGCACCAGAGCTGGTCTGGCTGAGGCCTGTCACCAACCCCTAGTGACTGGCTTCCTGGGGACTTGACATCCCCACCTGAAAGTCACAGGCGTTTGAATCCCCCTCAGGCCTTTCTCAAGTGACGCTTGTTAACAAAGTTTCTAATTTCAGGTCAATTAAAATTCCTGGGTCTGAGCTGCCCTGGGGAGAGGGAGATGACACGGAGGCAGCCCTGGCAGTGGAGACCAAGTGACAACAAGTAGGGCTGTTTTCATCTGCAACCGCCCCCTCAGGGTGTAAAAAAGTCAGCAATGAGGATGAAGTTGGGGCAGGTAAACCAGCAGATAGGATAAACTTACACCCCAGTTTAGCGGGCCAGGTGGACTGTCGACTTCAGATTGAACAAAACAGAAGTTAGGAGAAGGAAAAGCTGGCAGAGAAGCTCTGTGAGCCTAGTGGGCTGTCCTCCGCCCGCACCCCCCTCCCCCCTCAATGAACCAGGCTGGGACCTATCTGTAGCCCTCTTTTTGCTCAGGACCAGAAAGAATACACATCTCATCCTTCAATTTCACTTGCCATGGGATATCTGAGGTCCTGGCCAGATCCAAGAGCTTTCCTTAGCTAAACTTAGATATAATCAATGTACCATTTAATCTTCTCAACAGTCCTATGAAGTGGGTACTCTCTATTTTGCAGATGAGGAAGTTGAGGCACAGAGAATGAAATAACTTGCCCACGTGGCAGAGCTGGGATTTAAACCCAGCCATCTGGCTTCACAGCCCAAGCTCTGAACTGTAATGCTAAATGGTCCCTCCTTGCTGGAAGGACCTCAGGGACGGGAGGAAACCAATGTCATCTAACCCATCAGAGGGATTTTGTGATTTCTTAGGAGGTACAACAGTTTCCTCTGAAGAATCTCATTTTAAAACAATGTTCTGCCCCTAGGGAAGGACTTTTTAAGTTTAGATGTGATGAGAGGAATCAGAAAATACAAAATATAAACTCATAGATATAGAGAATATTTTGAGGGATACTAGATGGGAGGGGGGTTGGGGTAAAAGAGGGCAAAGGTATGGAGAGATGCAGGTGGATGGTTGCATAGTAGACATGGTGATGTAGAGTATAGCATGGGGAAGATGGTTAATAATGTTGGAATGAATCTGTGGTGGGGAGGAGGGGTACTAGATTTGGTGAGGTGATCGCTTTGTGAGTTATGTGGATCTCTGATCAATATGCTGTACAGCTGAGACTGGTGTGTTGTATGCCAACTATAACTGAACAAAAAAACTCATTGAATTGTACAGTGTAAATGCAGGCAACTAGTTGTCTATTATATTTCAATAAAGATAGGAAAAAAGAAAATACATAATAAATGTTAACTGCACAGAAAGTCAAAAATACTTAACACAAAGACAAAAAATCCTTTACCACATTACAATCGAATTATAAAGAAAAACCAGATTGAAGCCAAAAATATTTTATGAAAGAGCTCATCTAACTAGATAAAAATATTTAAAAATGAGCAAAATACATAGATAACTAAAAAGGGAAATGTAATAGATAAATTCAATTTATATCTTATGTGAAAATAATGTAAAGATATAAAAATTTTATGCACAATTACCAAAAATATTAAAAATGTTGTAATGATAACCAATGCTTGAGAGGTAAAAATGGGAAAACCACACACACATGTGGCTTGTAGTGGTTTATAAAGGCGCAGCAATAATAACTTCTGCCCTCTTTGTCCTGGGATCTTAATCCTGGGAATTTATCCAAAAGATGGAAAAAGATAAATTAGCTGATATGATCTGCTCCTCCTCTTTTGTCTGTGGGCTACCAACAGCAGCCGCTGCTCCTGGCCACTGTGCTGTCCCTACACTCCAGGTCCTTGAAACTGTATGGTAGTTCTGATGTCTGGACCAAGGGGATGAAGGCCCAGGGCATTCTGGAATTCCCTCTCCTATTGACTTCAGTCCACTCTTGTGTATTGGTTTAATCCCAGGGTAATAATGGCTGGCTATGATTGACATCTTAAAAAATATATATGGGCCAATAAGCACATGAAAAGATGCTCAACATCATTAGTCATTAGGGAAATACAAATCAAGACCACAATGTGATACCACTTTATACCATAGGATGGCTATAATTTTTTTAAAAAAGGAAAATACCAAGTGTTGGTGAGGATATGGAGAAATTGAAACCCTCCTACATTGTTTGTGGGAATGTAAACAGTATAGCAGCTGAGGAAAAGAGCTGGGCAGTTCCTCACAAAGTTAAACATAGAGTTCCCGTATGACTAGCAATTCTATTCTTAGGTATCTATCCAAGGAAATTGAAAACAGACGCCCACACAAAAACTAGTCCTCGCACCCACCCTCAACAAATGTTCACAGCAGTACTATTCATAATAGCCAAAAAGTGGAAACAATCCAAATGTCCATCAACTGATGAATGGATAAACAGAATGCAGTTTATCTACCTAGTGGAATAGTATTCCGTCATAAAAAAGAATGAAGTGCTGACACATGGTATGACATGGAAGAACTTTGAAAACATTATACTGAATGAAAGAAGCTGGATACGAAAGCCCACATGTTGTGTGATCCCCTTTATATGAAATGTCCAGAATAGGCACATCTATAGAGACAGAAAGTAGATTAGTGGTTGCCAGAACCTTGGGCGGTGAGAGAATAGGAAGTGGCTGCTTACTGGGTATAGGATTTCTTTTTGGGTGATAAAATATTCTAGAATTAGATAGTGGTGATGGTTGTACAACATTGTAAATATACTTAATGTCACTGAATCGTACACTTTAACATGCTTCAAATGATGTTAGGTGAATTTTACCTCAAAAAATATGGTCAACTATCCCTGTTATGAAGCAGGTACTGTGGCAGGAAGGCCACCCTATTACTTCTAATTTTTAGACCAAGCCTTTGGGCATTAAGAAAGGTATTAATATGCTCATTATGCATGCCCTGAGGTATCCAGCAACCTGTCCCCTGCCCAAGGTCACACAGTGGTAAATTTGGGTATGGGGCCCAGGTTTTCACTCCCAAGGTATGAGGCCCTTCTGAGAGGATTCCCACCTACTTACTCTGTGCAGTATTAAAGATTCTCAAGGGCTTCCCATTTTGAAGCCAGCACAAAAGCCCAACTCCATTCAAGTGGCATGCGTTGGAGGTGGCTATTTCTACCCCAGAGTCCTCTCACCCATCCCCAACTCCTGACAGGCTGACTTCATCACAGACTAGCTGGAGAGCCTTGAAGATTCCAGTCTTAGGTGCCAGGTAAAGGGCAGCTAGTGCAGAGAAGCCAGTAAGACTCTGAGTTCACATAGAACTGTGATCACTTCTGTAGCAGATGTCCCGGGTCCCCAAATTCTCTTGGCACTCACCAGTCCAGAACATTCTCTGAGGGCATGACACCCCCATCTGGGGGCTTCGAGGCAATGCTCCTGGGAGCATCTCCCAAGGAATAATGAATGACTGGTAGTGGAAAAATACCACAGCTTCCCCACTTCTCAGGTGGGATAACACTGAGGTGTCTTTTATATGTGTCTCAGAGAAGCCCAGTGGCATTGACCTCTGGTGTCTCACTCTGGTGACTGGCTCAATAACATCCCCCTTACTGGATGCTTCCCTTCTCTGCCTCACTTCTTTACTCCCAAATCAATCACTTGGCCCCAAATCCTTGTCTCAGGTGTAACTTCTGGAAAAGCCCAGACCGAGACACCTTCTTCCTTTGGTCACTCTTGCTGTATGACCTTGGGCAAGTCCTTCAACCTCTTAGAGGCTTTCAGAGGTGAACAGGTTGACCCAGGGGAGGAGCTCAATTACATCTAGATTATTAATCTGAGCAGGCAAGATTTAAGAGGAGGATTAGCTATTTTCTATTCTATTCTTATATCTCCAAGTGATCCAATACAAGTCAGATTGCAATAGTAGTGGGAAATTTTCCAACTCAAATCTGATCACATAGTGGCAGGAGTCTGTTGTCGTCTAGAAAATTTAGCTGGAAGCTATGTCTCCTTTCCACCCCTGTCCCAGCCCTCAGGGCAACTTCTGGTCAGTCCACAGGGTTGGTGAGGGGGTATGGTATGGGTGGCTGAGTATCATCAGTATTTGGAGGGACAGAGCCCATATTTTGGAATCTCAAGTGTCCCTGTGGCCAAAACCATCCAAATGAAGGTAACTTTGGGTTGGTCCTGCCTGGGCTCCCGCTGGGCTGTCCAGAATGCTCCAGAACAAAGATGACAGGTCTAGGGGCTGTGGCTGGACCTCCAGTGTGGCAGATGGCCTCCCTTGGCTGGGTTTGCACAAGCTGGCCTTGGGGCTGGAGCACCTCTTTGCCACCTGTCTTTCTTTATCTCCAGGCCCACTGCAGGCCTGGCTGTGGGCTTGCTCATTTTCAGACCTGTGAGCTTGTTCTTCCTATACACAGCTGATTGACCTCTTTCTCAGTGTGTGTGTGTATCTGTGTGTGTGTGTGTGTGTGTGTGTGTGTGTGTGTGTGTGTGTGTGTATGGCTTGTCTGTAAATGAGAAAGAAGCAAATAAAATACCTCAGGAGGGTGGGTTCCTGTTCTGTGTGCTTAGGCTGCCAGTCTGGCCCTGGCTGTGAGGACTCTGGGCAATGTCCTGGCACATGGAAGAGCAGGGCCGTCTGGAAGGTGAGAGTGGAGGGTGTCTCTGAGTCTGTGACCTGGGCCTCTAGGTCTTTGAGTGACTCTCCTGAGTGTCTGGCAGGTTTTGGCGTGCTCTGTTGCTGTGAGGCTGCCTGGGCTGCCTGGGACCGCAGCCTCCCGCCTCTCTGCCACATTATTTTTCTCAGACAAACAGATTCCTTTGCTCACTGGAACAGCCGAGCAGGAGGAGCAGCTGTGAAAACAAACACAGGCAGCTGACTGGAGGGCTGAGGCCTGTTTTCTGGGGTCTGCTTGGGCCCAGCACTCCCTAGCCACAGTGAGTACCCTGGCTTGAACCCAGGAAGGAGAGAGTGGGCTTGTCCCTTTGCTGCCTGTGAGTAGTCCAGCCCTGCTCCCTGGGTTTTCCTCACAAAGGCAGCCCTCAGGTGGCTTCTGGCAGGCCCAGCTTGCTTTTCAAGTCCCCTGACCTACTGTGAGGGTCTCCAGCCAAATCTGGAGGGAAAATATTTAGAGAAAGTTATGTTAAGCAGAATCAGCTCTTGGGGCATTGGAAGTGATCCTGAGCCTTCCTCCTGAGACACCCTGGGGTGCCTTGAGTGGGCAAAGTGAGCCATGGTAGGGTTACAGATACTCCTTATGTCTGTGGGCTGTGAGAACAGCTTATGTCTCTTATTATATTCCACAGTGAGAGATGAAGCACATACATGCATACTAGAACTGAGAAAGAGTCCTCAGAGGTAAGGAAACAGAATCAGACAGTGGCAGCGGCCTGTCAGAACATTCTCTCTTCTCCCCTTCTTGGTGCGAGACATCTAGGCCTGGGTATGCATAGTCTGGGGTTGTTAAACACAATGTCAAGGTTCCAGCCAATAGCTCTCAGCTCTGCAATCAGCACACAGCTTCTCCGCCCTTGCAGCCCTCTCAGAGCCTGGCTTGTGGTAAGTTGTAGCCTTGTCCGGCACAGAGCCCAGCATACCAGCAATGAATACTCAGCCAGGACCCCCTTGGCAGTGCGTGGGCCTCCCAATATAGACGAAGCCTTCCAGCATTAGGTTTGGTACTGTTTGTACATTTAATCGACCAGTGTATTAGTCTGCTCTGGCTGTCATAACAAGGACCACAGACTAGCTTAAACAACCGAATGTACTGCCTGACAGTTCTGGAGGCGGGAAGTCCAAAATCAAGGGGTCAGTAGGATTAGCTTCTTCTGAGGCCTCTCTCCTTGGCTTGTAGATGGCTGTCACCTCTCTATATCCTCACATCCTCTCCCCTCTGTGCATGTCTCTGTCTTAATCTCTTCTTCTTATAAGGATACCAATCAGATTGGATTAGGGCCCATCCCAATGACGTCAATTTACCTGAATCATCTCTGTAAAGGCCCTATCTCAAATATAGTCACATTCTGAAGTCCTGGGGTGGGGGCCAGGCAGTGGTAAGGCTTCAATGTATGATTTTTTGGGGGACACAATTCAGCCCATAACAACCAGACTCCCTTTGGCCTATCTAAAAAAGAGAGGGCAATCTCCTCTGGTGAATTCTGCTCTACTTTCTCGGCTGTCTGGGTCACATCTGTGAGGCTGAGGGCCACGAACACAGCCTAGTGAGAAGCTGGAAGGTCTTAGAGGCTACCTGATCCACAGATGCACATCCCCCATCTGATAGATGAGGTGTCAGGCTGAGAGAGAGGACAGATCTGTTCAGTGTCACCCATCCCAGCCTGGATGGGAAGAAACTCAAGTCTCTCAATGGCCAGGTCAGTGCTCCTTCCTGCACTACGCCACCTTTCCCTACTGAGTCTCTTCTTCCCACTCCAGCCTACAGGTCTGTCTCCCAACCTGATTCTTGCCTCTCTTGCAGTTTCTCCAGTCCAGATCTCCCAGGTTCTGGCCTGGCAGATGCTGTTCCCACAGCTTTCCTCTGAGGAAAGTAGAGGTAGCAGAGGCCAGCATTCCTGGAGGGGGCAGCTTCCACTTCTGCTGGCAGCTGTGCTGGAAGGGGTAGAGTGTGCCTCAGGTCCAGCCCCACTCTTTCTCAGAATGGGCCCAAGGAGAGTTATTGGCTGCTTTTCCATCTTCTCAGCTCCCCAACTCCCAGGCACTGGGGGTGATAAGGGTGAGGTTCTCTGAGAAACAGACTCTGAGTTGGAGTTCAGCATGTGGGATATTTATGAAGAAGGGTCCTTGGGATCCACACCTGAGGAAGGGAGAAGAAGGAAGCAGGAGTGGGCAGAAGGAGGAGCCGAGATGGGATCCAGCCTTGGCCAAACCCATAGGGAACTCTGGAGCTCAGTGGCCCATCAGAATGGTCTATAGGTCACAACCCTGAAGCTATCAGTTATTGGGTGTAGGCTGCCCCAGGAAGGTGCATCCTGGCCAGGGAGCTCTCAGCAAGTAAGGTAGACCTTGAAAGGCTTGAAGCTGAGAGCTGGGTGATGTGAGGGAGATCCCTGAAGGGGGACCTAGAAGGTGTGTCACAGTGCCCACCATAGGAGATGATGATGCCATAACCCTTGTGGAGTGCTTTGAAAACAGGACCTTGACTGCCTAGTTCCCCAGTCCTACACAGGTGCCTGGCATCTAGTAGGTGCTCATTAATTACATGTAGGGTTGTAGCATCATGTGAGGTCCCTGTCACTGGTTACCTCAGGAAGTATGCTCCATTTCCAAGTTGCCAGGAGAATGGCCCTTTTGCAGATTCTTGTGGCTAGCGAGAGAGAGGCCTTCATTTCCCAGGAAGCAGGGATCATTTGGGGAGTATTTGCATGTGAATTTCCAGCAGATCTCAGGGTTTCCAGAGCACCAGAGAAAAGCAGCTACTGCTCACCAAGGAAGCCATTGCTCAGCTGTAGTCAAATTAGACTGGGTTTCAACCCACAGGGAGGAAATCATGGTGGAAATCAGGTGGAAGTTAGGCATTATCTAGAGAGAAAAGGATTTCCTATATTCCTTTAGTTCCTACTTTATGTTGAGAGGGAAGTCCCAATCAGACAGGAAGGGGAATGTGGAGAGACTATTGTTCCCTCTACTTTGGGAAAATGATGGGAAGATGGGGCTGGAGCTGGGGGGAAGTAATCTGACGGAGTTCTAGTTTCTCATTCTGGAATTTGGCCAGAGGGAGGGATATTTGAGAAGTTAGGGGCATGTCCTGGGCAGTGACATGTCTGCCCATGGTTGTATTAAGAACTCTGGGAGGCAGTTTGGAGAATACACTCCACACTCATCTGGTAGACTCCATATTAAAGAAAACTCAGAAGGTGGCACCATATGGTAAGCAGAGCTGCCCTTGGCTCCTCTCAGTGGAAGGTAGATGTGTTCTGGGCCAGTGGTTCTAGGCCGGGGTCAAGATGGGGAATATCACAGAGTCTTCAGGTTTCCACAGGGCAAATGACAACTCAGGGGAGACAGAGCTGGCCAGGATGATGGGATTATGACTATCTCCTGAGAGTTAAGCCAGGAGTTCTCCAGACTCAATCAGAGAGGAAGGGTTCTCTGCACCTCAGCAACCACCATTCCAAGGGCAGCCAAGACTAGCCACTCCACTGCAGAGAGCTGGAAGTTTCCAGGGGGATGTCCTAGGACCTGATTCTTCTCCTTGCATGAGGCTTCATAAGTCCCTCATCTTTCATAAGCTATTCAAAGTGTGGCCTCAGGACCAGCAGCCTCAGCATTACCTGGGAGCTTGGTAGGAACACCTAGTCTCAGGCTCCACTCTAGATCTGCTGAGTCAGCATCTGCAGTTTAACAATCTCCCCAGGAGATCTGTATGCACAGTAAAGTGTGAGAAGCACTGACATAAGTTCTGCTCTCCTCTCTCATATGCCCAAACACCATCCTGGTGAAGAGGGGCTAAGGGTAGAAATATAAGAGAACCTGAGCATTTGCCTAAAGGGCCATTTACACAATGGTATTACACTCAATCTACTACTTAAAACAAAAGCCTCATTGCACCACCCCGTCTGGCTATGTCGAGAAAGAAGGGTACAGCTACAGACAAAGAAAATAACTGGCATCTTTCTTTGCTCATCTGCCATTTGAGATGATTCATGACTCTGCTATGTGCAAATGAAAGTGGTAGCTCAAGAGGAAGCCACACACAGCCAGTTAGTGACAGAGGTGGCCTTAGAACTCCCATGTTTTGACCTTGACATTTTGCCACTCAGTGTGCCAGTCTACAAACTGGCATCTGTCCTTAGTGAGCTAAGGACTGATAGCAACTGGACAGAGCATGTTTTTGTCTGTTAACTCTAACATAAAAGTTTGAGTTTGTGTCTTGTAGCTTGTGTCTCTTTTTCATTTCATTTTTCTAGCAAATCTTTTTTACTGTACTTGACAAAAGTATCTGGCCATGATGGATTGAAATTAATTAATAAACAAACAAATAAACAAACACAAACAAGGTTGCTCCTATGTCCTTAGATAGTTTGAGAAACCTTGCTTGCTGCCATGCCATTTCAAGTCAAGAAGAGAGATTCTGAAAAATAGGGAAACATCACAGGTTTGCTCCAGCTTGGTGTTAGAACTCAAGCCTGAGGGGCCAGGCTACCTTAGAAGGTGTGGGTCATCATTGCTTTATGTCCCCCAAGGTTCCTAGAGGCCTTGCTACCATACGGAAGAGGGAGACAGGTATCAGTGGGGACCTCTGGCTGTCATTCCATCTCCCAATGCCCTAGTTTCCTCACCTGCAACTGGGTCACCTGCAAGTGGGGCAGCAGCACAGTCCTTCCCTGACATGGCTGTCTCCTGCCCTGAAGAAGCAGCAGATCTGCAGGATGACACTGTTTTGGGCGTGAATGTCTGGGAACCAGCAGCGCCCTTCTCTCCTCACCGAACCTGGCGCGTTCTTGTCTGGCAGAGGAACAAGCGCTTTCTTTTTATGAGCCTGCAAACCTTCAGTTTCTCAGCTTCCCAGCTGGCCAGGAGCCAGGGGCTGGGCCTGACACGGGCCGACATCAGCACCCAGACCCAAGGCTCTGGCTGCTCCTGATTCTGGAGTGTCTGAGTCACCACTCCTTGGCCAGCTCCATGAAAGACTTTGAAAGAATAAAGGAACAGGCTTTCCTAGGGCCCTGCTGATAGCAATCTATCACCATGTCCACACTTGGGTCTCTTTTTCTGCAATCCATGAATGCTTGTAATCCAGCAAAGTGGGCTGTGGGTGTCAAATTATGAACTGCTAAACAGGGGAGGGAGGTCCAGCAAATGTGGGGTGTGTATGCCTCCCCTCTTCTGTCCCCTCAGCATTGTTTGCTTCTGTGCATGATAAAGGAAGGCGTGAGAAGCAGATTTTTCTGTCTTCAGCAGCCGCCAGCACATTTGTCCAGAATCATCAGACTACCCAGCATCCTGAGACATGCTCAGGACCCAGGTGCACCATTCACCTGCGGGAACCGGGCATCTGGAGACTGCTGGCAGATTAGCCCCGCGGCTGGCCCTTGTTTAACGAGTGTGGCACCTGGTGTGCAGCTAAACCCCTGCTTGTTTAGACAGCCTTGCTGGCTGTGCCATGCCACGTGTCACCTGCACCAGGAAGGGAGGCACAGGACCCTGAAGATGGCTATTCCTTTATTTTTTCAGAACTGAGCCCTGGTCAAGTCAAAAGGATCTTGGAAAGGGCCTGCTAGGGTCCAGAGAGTCTTATTTCTTGGGGGCCTGAGGCCGGCCAAGGGTGCCAAAGGCAGTCAATGATATTTGGAGATAGAGGTGACCAGGCAGCAGGAGCTGCAGCCAGTTTCTCCCTTCCATGACAAGATTCTCAGAGTTGAGTGCCAGCCATGCTGTTCTGACCCCCCTGGGCTTTCACATTTGATTGCTTTAAAGTGTGGATGAGAAGGAAAGTGGCAGGAGCCATTTGGTGGACACTGGCTGGGCCCCCTGTTAGTGGAACTGTGGGGGCAAGTGACTTTCCCAAGGTTATGATTTCTGAATCAGGTCTGAAAGCCTTGGCCCTTGTCCTCTCTGAGCAGAGCATCCTAGACCATGGGCAGGGGCCTTCAGCCTTGGCCCTGCTTCCTTCCTGCTGCCTCTTTCCCTAATGTTTATACTCCATCTGGCAGCCAGAGTGAACTTTTTCACTTTTATAAACTTTGATTTTGAAATAATTTCAAACTTGAAAAGTTACAAAAATAGTACCAAGAGTAGCTGTATCCTGCTTACCCAGATTCCCGGAATGTTAACATTTTATCAGTCTGGGAGCGTGCATTCTCTCTCTCTCTCTCTCTCTCACAAACACACACACACACACTTTTACTCCCCTCCCCACTCTGTTGAGATCATGTTACGGACATGATGCTCCTTTGCCCCTAAATATTTCAGGATGTATTCCCTGAAAAAGCCAAAACAAAATAAAGACTTTCTCTTAAAATAATCACAGTGCAGTTTATCAAAATCAGGAAATTAACGTTGGTACTATACTATTACCTGATGGATAGATCTTATTCAAATCTCATTAGTGTTCCACTAATATACTTTATAACAAGAGAAGAAAATATTTTTCCTGACCCAGGATCCAATCTAGAACTGCCCACTGTATTCAGTTACTGTGTCTCCTTAATCTTCTTTAACCTGGCATGGTCCCTTGGTCTATCTTTGTCTTTTATGACATGAACACTTCTAGAGAGTACAGGCTGGTTGTTTTGTAGACTGTACCTTAGCATGGCTTTCTCTGATGTTTCCGGTGACTAGATTCGGGTTCTGCATGTTTGGCAGGAACTCCACTGAGGTGATCTGTGTCCTTTTTAGTGCGTCATATCGGGAAGCATGTGATGTCCATTTGATCTATTAGTAGCGATGTTCACTTTGATCATTTAGTTAAGGTGGTGTCTACCAAGTTTCTCTACTGTGCTACTGTTTTTCCCCTTGTAATTAGTAGTTATCTTATGGGCAGTACACTCTTAAAAACTAGAAATCTGATCAGGCCATCTCCCTTTCTTAACTCCAGTTGAAATCCCAATTTATTATCTTGATGTCATCTCCTATCACTTTTCTAGGAACTCCAGGCACACTGACTTTCCTGCTATTCCTAGAACACACCAAGTTCATTCCCGTCTAAGGACCTTTGTACTAGCTATTTCTTCTGACTGGAATGCTCTTCTGTCCAGTTGCTACATGCCTGCTTCTTTCCGTTTTTCACATCTCAGCTTATAGTTCCCCTGAGGGAGGCCTTCCCTCCCCACCCACCTGAAGAAGCTCCCCAGTAGCTCCACCACAGCAAACTGTTTTGGTTCTCAGTATAGGAGTTACTACCATCTATGATTTGCTCATTTATTTGCTTGTTGTATGTTGTGCTCAGAAGCAGAAAGCAGGAACCAATGTACTTTGCTCAGGTCCATACCAATGCACCTAGCACAGGGCCTGGTCCACAGCTCTGAGTTGAATATTGATGAAGAATTTCCTGAATGAATGTACAATGAATGACTGCTCAGTAATGCGTTGCAAGGTGGGGTTCTAACACGGAAGTCTTGAAGTTCTGCCAGGTTGTTTATGTTGGCCATAGTGCAGCTCTGCTGAGCTTGTACACGTAGGGCAGATGCAGCAGGGTAGCTTAGCGCTCTTGCATGGTGCCCTTAATGTGGACCTAGAGGAAACAACAAGAAGGCATGAGGAAGTAGGGTAGACAGGTAGAGAAATCTTTGAGCCCTGTGGTACAGATTCTTTCCTCCTTCCCTCCCTCCCTCCCTCCCTCCCTTCCTTCCTTCCTTCCTTCCTTCCTTCCTTCCTTCCTTCCTTCTTTCCTTCCTTCTTTCATCTTCTTTCTCTCCCTCCCTCCCTTACTTCTTTCCTTCTTTTCACTTATAGTGTTGGGGGTGGAGGGTCAGAGATGGAGAATCTGATATAAGTACACTTACATCCAAAGCACGAAGGCAGCCCAGAGGGAAGGCCTACAGATGTTGGCAGCTTCAGAGCAGCAGGAATTGCCAGGCCAGCCAGCAGCTGGAACAGAGGCAGGCGGGCTTGTTCTGAGTTGAAGAAAGGCTGCCAGTTTACCAACTCTGGGAAACATACAGGGAAGTCAGGCAGTTGTCTTCAGATATCATCTCCCCTGTGCCCTGGCCAGAGGATTCTCCCAGCTTCCCATAGCTCCTGTTGCATGGCTGGTAAACATAAGTTTGTGTTTGACTGAAAAATTGTGGGGAGAGGGCAATGCTTAAAACTAGGGGTGATTTTGGGGGAGAGATGTAAGGATGGGGCTTTCACATGTTGCCTGCAGGAGATCCCTGTATGGGATTGTGCTGCCAAGGATGACCCGGGACAAAATTATCCCCTGAGTCTCCAAGAGGGAACCCATTATGACCCAAGGTGTTGTCTCTTTCATACTCCCGCCTCTTTGTTTCTCTCAAGGAGTGTATTTATCTGCTTTGGCTGCCATAAAACACCACAGACTGGGTGGCTTAAACAATAGACATTCATTTTCTCATGGTTCTGGAGGCTAGAAGCCCCAGATAAAGGTGCCAGTAGGGTAGGTTTCTCTTGAGTCCTCTCACCTTAGGTCGTAGATGGCTGTCTCTTCCCAGTGTACTCACATGGCCTTTCCTGTGTTTGCATGCAGAAAGAGTAAGCTCTCTGGTGCCTCTTCTTATAAGGACACTAATCCTATTGGATTAAGGCCCCACTCCCATGACCTCATTTAATCTTAATTACAGTCACATGGGGGTTAGGGCTTCCATATGTGAATTTGGGGGAGGGCGCAATTTAGCTCATAGCATAGAGGAGCCTTTGACTCTTAGCAGAGAGCTGTGGAGATTCTACTATTGAGTAAGTCTCTTGGGAGGTGTCTCATCCCTCTCTTAATGCTGCTGGGACCCAGGAATTCATTTTGAGAAATCTTCATAGAAATGTCAGGATCCTCCACTTAGGTAATGCTGCTGGCCTTAGTGAAATGAAACCTAGGTTTTATCCAGTGAGCCCTAGAAAGAGAAGCTTCAGGTGGCAAGATGGGGAATGAGTAGTGCTGCATTTAGACTCTAGAGTTAGGTTCTGGCTTGAGGTTCATCTTTTCTCATGTTTATGTGTGTATTGAGTGCATGTGTGTGTGCACATGAACATGCACACACTCACTGGTTAGAACTGCCAGGCAGGGAGCCACTGCTGGCTCCCTCTGCACTGACCTCCCCCACTTTGGACACTTGACACCACCAACCTGTGCTCTCTTTGGCCCTCCAGCCTAGGTATGGCTTCAGGACCCCTGCTTTCCTTTTAGGAGCCCACTGAAACGAGGTTGGAATTTTCCAGAAGCCTCTGTGGTAGTAGGAGACTCACACACAATGACATGCAGGCTTGTGGGGGCAGAGTGGGTGGCCATTGTAATTATCTCTCGCTATATAACAAAGCATCCCAAAACTTAGTAGCTTAAAATAATAATATTAATTTTGCTCACCAATACACAGTTTTGGCAGGGCTCAGCAGGAACACTTTATCTCTTCTCCACTTGGTATCAGCTAAGATAACTCTAAGCTGAGGGTTGGATTATCTGAAGGCTTGCTCACATGTATGTCTGGTGTTAATGCTGGCTGCAGGCTGAGATGTCAGAATGCTTAATCGTGGCCTCTCCAAGTAGTTCTTGGCTTCCTCACAACATAGCAGCTGGGTTCCAAGGATGAGTACCTCCAGAGAGAGAACCAGGTGGAAGCTGTTGCACCTTTTATGACCCAGACTTGGAAGTCACCCAATGTCACTTCCACCAGATTCTATTTGTTAGAAGTTCATCACTAAGGCCGACCCACATTCAAGGGGAAGGAGTTAGATTCCACCTCTTGATAGGAAGAAGGTCAAAGAATTTGCAGCTATGTTTGAAAATCACCACAGTGGTTTACGGCTTCTTTCCCATTCACACAGGTCTTGCGAGCTTTCCCTTCTCAATGCCCTTCTCAATGTCTCTCTCTTCACAGGGTCACTGTTATAACACCTGCCACCCAGCAGCGCCTTTCATGGAAGCCAGACCAGGAGGGAACCATGCTTTCTCTAATCAAGGCCAGACTAAGACTTAAAGCACTCTGCATGGGAGAATAATTTGAAGACCCTTCACACAGGGAAAAGAATGGATTTCCTATCAGAACAGCATTTGGCTGTAAGTCACAGAAATGTAAAACAAAGCAGAGGTGTATTTCCCTCTCATCAACAGTCTACACCTGACATAGAAGTTCTGCTCTATGAAGTCCTTAGGAATCCACACTCCTTTTATCCCACTGCTCTGCCATGCATGACTTCCTATCCCCAGGTCACCTCATGGTCCAAGATGACTGCTGAAGCTGCATTCTGACTAGCAAAAAGGAGGAAAAGATCGAGAAGCAGCAGCAGAGGGTTCCCAGAACTGTCATGTGATATTTCTGATTATATTTTATTGGCCAGAGCTTATCCACGTGGTCACTCCTAGCTGTGAGAGTCTGGGAAATAGTCTTAATTTGGGGTGGCCATGTGCCCAGCTGCAATTGTTGATTCTCTTAGCATGAAAACAGGGAGAAAAGATACTGTGTATTAAGAAGCAGACTCTGCCAAACTCATTAATTAAAACATTTTATGCACAGATTTACTCACTAATTCCCCACCTACACCCCCCAGATGTAGAAAAATTAATGGTCTAGAACATGGCAAACTATCATACTTTTCGTAGTTTTTTTTTTTTTTTTTCAACTCACATCAGTTTTCTTTGGCAATTTCTCAAGTCAGATACTTTGGTGGGGAAGACTGTTGAAGAGTTTACAAACTATATAATAAAATGGATCATTGTTTTTGGTAAGTAGAAAAATTACACCATGCTTTATTTGGTTTCAGAATTTCAGCTGATTGCAACTATATGTGTGTATTGCAAAAATACCCAAAGAGAGGGGTCAGCGCCAGCCAGAGATGTTCTTTAAATTTCCATATAAGGCTGCTATTTACTTTGGTAGGAGCTTGTGGAAACTTGTGTCGACTTGCATGGGTATTTCTATTTATTCCAGTGGTATTTTGGACCCTCTAACAGACTGGTGCCCTGGAAAACTGCCTGGCTGGCTTGCCCAGCTAGCTTGGTGTCTAAAGACACTAGGGAAAACTTTACAATTTAGAGAAGACCTGGGCTCTGCCCGAAAGGTATGGCCTTGGCCTTATGATCTTCAATAGGTGAGCTGTGCCTCTGCATACTACACTGACTCTAATATTTACCTAAGGGACTGGATTAATTTCCTGGGGCTACTGTAACCTAGTACCACAAACTGAGTGGCTTAAACAACAGAAATTTATTGTCTCACATTTCTAGAGGCTAGAAGTCCTAGATCAAAGTGTCAGTTGGCTTATGCTCCCTCTGTGCATGTCTGTGTCCAAATTCCTCCTTTTTTAGGGACACTGGTCATATTGGATTAGGGTCCACCTTACTCCAGTCTGACTTTTTAATTAATTACATTTACAAATACCCTATTTCATAATGCAATTGCATTTTGAGGTACTGGGAATTAAGACTACAACATATAAATTTTTTTGGAGGGGGACACTATTCAACCTATAACAAAGACATCCACATATGGAATAATTGTGTGTGTGTATTGTCTTTGTCCACTCTGACCTAAACCTTCCTGATTTTGGGGGGAATGGAGGGTGGTTTTCACCAGTGAGAGCAAGATGGCTGATGGGAAAGTGTTTAACTGATAGATCTTTTGTTCTTTACCAAAAAGACAGGGTGACTGGAATCTAGCAAGAGTCTGAAATTGGACAACCACATGCAATATCTAGAGCAGGGACCATCTATTGGAACATGCATCTATCTGGAGGTAGTTTTAGTTTTAGTTAGTTATAGTGTATCAGGATGTTTGCAGCTATAGCCAATGCTTTCAGTTCTAACAACAAAAAGCCTACTCCAAATGATGTAGACAATTGGGAAGTTGTCATCTATAACCCAGAAGCCCAGAGGCATGACAATTCCTGGGTTGGTTAATTTGGTGCTCATTGATGTTATCGAAGACCCAGATTCCTCCCATTATTTTGCTCTGCTACCCTCAGCATGTTGGTGGTGGTCTTTTATCTTGCCACCTTGTGTTCACAAGAGATTTGGACTGGCTCCAGGGGTCAGCCCAAAGGCTCGAAGAGAGAATGCGCCTTCCTTGAATCCTTTTAGAAGAGCCCTAGCACACTTCCTTTCACCTCATTGGTCAGAATTGTGTCACTGGGACAGGAAATAGAGTTGCCATAACTGGCTTTGACTTATTAAACTTCACTTTTTAGAGTTGGGAGAGGCTAGTCACATTTAACACATATCAATTGCCCTTTCCCTGAACAAAATTGGGATTATGTTGGCAGGGAAGAAGATGGTAGGCCTACTGCGAAGGCAACTCATAAAATCTACCACACAGGCCCTGATTCAAATGAAGGGACAGGAGGAGGCTTTCTCTGACAGAGGTGGGGGTGGGAAAGAGTGGCAGAGATGGGGGGAGAGAGGGAATGCCACAGAGAGTGGTTAGTCGATACCTTCTAAGAATAACAGTTCTCATCAGGCACCGAGTCTGACTTTAAGCTGACAAATGATTTTCCTTCACAATAAAAGTACAAACAGAATCTTAATTAATGAATTTGCCAATAGCTGTTACTTATTTTATGGGCCTCAGCCCAGATTCAGTCTGTGGACAGGATGAGTGACTGTGTGTGTGTGGATGTGGCTATAAATCACCCAGGGCCCAGGACAAGGACAGTCTGGTTGGGATCTTTTTAAGCTGAAAGAGCTGAAATTGCCATGACATCCATGACAGCCGCGAAAGCCACAGGAGCTAGGATATCTATAGCACCCATGGGAGACCCACGACAGCATAGACTGGCCCCAGCTTGCTGCTGCTGCTTCTTGTGGCTGGGAGGACTAACATTTTCCTCAAGAGATCATTGGCCCAATATCACACTACCCGTGGGTGGATATTTCTCCTTTTACTATTTCCACCTAGGGAGAGGCCATGATGATTTTAGTAATCTACCTGCTTTTGAGGAAATGCTTGGAAGTGGGTTGGGTTGGGGATATGTCTGTGTCATGCATTCAACAACCATGTGTCTGACTATGTGCTGGGGTTCAGGAGGGACATTGATGCAGGAGGAGGTCTTGATCTTGTTCTTGGGGGCTCAACAATCTCACCTGTGTGGTGGTTAGAGTTACAATGGGGAAGGAAAAACCTTCTGCCAGCCCTTGGTTTTTCATGGAAGCCAGTAGAAGGGGGAGGTACTCTCAGAACATGAAAATGGCAGTAAATACCATATGTTGACAAGAGGGTAGGACAACAGATGTCAAATACCAAAGTTAGCATGAGATAGACATCCTGAAAGATTTGCTAAAGTTAGAGGTAGCATAGGTCACCTGTGTTTTGAAATAGCTCCCCAGGTAATTCTGATATAATCACTCTTCCCTCTTTACTCAGCCTTACCTCACACACTGCCTCAGTAATAATCACTAAATCACAAGAAAATAACTAATAACCTCTCACATACTTAAAGGCAGTTGAGCATCTCTTCTTTCTATAGCTTTCTCAACTCCATTTCCTTCCATCTGCCTGTGCAGGTCTGTTTTCCAAGTATTGTTAATGATTAATAATTTGTTTAATATTAACTGAGCTTTTCAGTGTTTTTGGTTCATATTTTCCCAGTCATTTGCTACAATTCTTCAAAATGAATTCTTTGCCTTCACATGGCATCAATAAATTAATTTCCTTTATTTTTGTCCTTGATGTGGCTGAGAAAGCCTGGTGTTCCATTTGCAATACCTGATCCTTCGGTACTTCTCTTGTTTTCTCAGGATTGAGATAAACTGTGCAGTTTGGCACCCAGTGAGACAGCTCCGAGATGATTCCCCCCCCCCAAAAAAAAAAGTGAACTTATTCTGGTGAGGTTCTTCTCATCTTCAGGAGCAGAAGCTGTTGAATAGGTTTCCCATCTCTGTCTATATCAGTGCCATTTAAACACTTCATTTCCTTCAGAATCTTAGAATGACTATCACTCAGTCCTGCCAACTTAACAATAGTAGGGTTTCTACATTTTTTTTTTTAACTAACTTTGTCTTTCGTGACAAGTTATTACTCAGGGAGTTAAACATAGCTACCATTACCACTCTTGCAAGAGTTCTCTGTCTGCCTTCATTTCCTCTTGCTACAGTGGCCTCTTGGGGCTGGAGGTTTCTGAGTCTCACAGATATCCCACAGATGACATTGTTCTATGTATTCTGGTCCCTTTGGCAAAATGAGCCTCAGTGACCTACCACTTATAGCTGTTAGTTACTGCTCTGGAACTCTGTTTCTTGTGAAGATGAAAACGATGATATTTGTAAGTATCTAGGGGTGCGTCTGGCATATAACAGGGACTGAAAACATACCATTTCCATTCTATTTCATGCATGGCTACCCACTTCCAACAGCCAGAATCTGCATCTCCTTACTTGAGGGCCTTCTTCAACCACCAGGACTCTGCCTGTGTGCACAGTGCCTGGAAATGCCAAGGAATAAGGGATCCCTAGAACAGCCTACAAACGAGACTGATGGGAGTCAGTGTGTAAGGATCCTGCTCTCTCTGCCCTCAGGTAGGAGAAATATGAGGCATGAGTTTGATAGTGCCCCCCAGAGGTCACCAGTAGGATTGAACTCCAATTGCCTGCAGTGCTAATTTGCTCGAAAACTCATCCTTTATTGATCAATTCCTTCTCTATCTCACTTCCCCACTCTACTCACAGTATTTCTGGAGATAATTTCCCCATAAATCACTAACACATGAATCTTCCTTAGAGTCTAATTCTGGGGAAACCCAAACTAGGACATTTTCTATAGCTGTTCTCCCCAGTTCTGACGCTCATCTCCAAATTGCTTTTTGGACAACCTGAGCTCACATCAAACTCGACACATATAACATTATACTTACTCTCCTCTTCATCAAACTAGCCCATTCTCTTATTTTCTTCACATCTCTTAGTAGTCTTACCATTTTCCCCAGTCATTCAAGGCAGAAATTTGGACATTGTTCCAACATATCCAGTCATTATCGTCAATAAATATTTCTTGAGCTCCTTTAGTGGGAGAGCTGGTCTGTCCTGGCCCCCAGCCATGACTATCTTTGCTTAGCGGTATTCCTTCTCTCATCCTTCATGCCCTCCTCAACTTATACCAGTCTACTGACCTGCCTGAAGACATCTTCCAGAAGAAACTTCTAATGACTATCATTCCCTATCTTTGCTCAAAACCCACCGACATCTCCCCACTTACTGCTGGATAAAGTTGGAGCTCCACAGCTGGGTAGGGCAGAGCCTTGTACCACTCCCTGTCTCACTATTAACACCCTGACTTAGCTCAACTCTCCTGTTCCTGCTCCACCCTTCGCTTCTCCCTAGAGTCATTACAACTTCTCATGGCCATGTCTTTGTTCATATTAAATTCTATTCATATCTTAGGGTTCAGATTAAATCTCACTTCTTTCATTGTATCCCATCACTGCTGGGAAGGAGGTCGTCTTCTGATTCTTGCAGCATGATTAGAAACACTCAGCCATGATTATTCAATAAAGCACTATATCCTAGGCACCTTGCTCATTATCAGTGGGAATATATTGATGAACAAAAGGAGCATGGTCCCTGTCTTCATGAAGCTCACAGGACAGTGGGAGAGGAGACAGAAATCAAATAATTACAGAGATGTAAAATTTTAAATCGTGTTAAGGACTATGAAGAATCGACAAGGAAGCTAATTTAGATAGGAGGTGCTGGTTGCTCAGATGAGATCCTCTCACTATGCAGTATACATAGGAATTAGCTAGAATAAGGGTAAAAAATAGTCCAGGTAGGATGACTATCTTATGAGAAGACTATAAACATTTGAGGCATTAAAAAAGGCCAGTGGGAATAGAATTTGGTGAACAAAAGGTCAGTATAAAGGGACATAAAGCTGAAATGGTTGTCAATGACCAGATCACTCAGGGTCTCATAGACTGTACCAGTCAGGTTTCTGCTGCAATACTGCTGCTTATCAGACAGGCCTCAAATTTCTGTAGCTTGCAACATCAAGCATTTATTTTCCACTCATAGGTCTTTCAATTGTCTGGAGTTCAGTGGGGCTCAGCTGTGACTTTACAGGCCAAGACTGGACTCCTGACTTTGGGGTGGGCTCAGGACAGCTCCATATTTTTCTCATTCTGGGACCAACATTGAAAGAGAAGCAGCTACGTGAGACAGGCTCTTCTCATGGTTGAGGGTAAGTCAAGAGGGCAATTGGAAATAATACCTCTTAAGGTCAAAGTCTGAAACGGGCATTGTCACTCCTGTTCACACTTCACTAGTCAAAGCCAGCCGTATGGCCTAAGTCAGCAGACAAGGAAACATCCTGTACTGTATCTGGTTTGCTAGAAGGCATGCAGTCAGATGGCAAAGGATGTGAGAGTGTGATTCATTCTCAGGTAGAGGGAAAGTTGGGCACAATAATGCAGCCTACCACATTGACCATGTTGACAGCTGTGCTTTTTATTCTAACACCAACTAGAAATCATTGTACCTTTATTTCTTTCTTCCCTCCCACTGTCCCACCCATTCTTACTTTTTCTTTTCTATTTTTAATTACCCAACTAACTACAGTACTTTTCCACTGTAAATTATTCAAGCTACTTGAATAAAGCCTACGTCCATTTTGTTATTCCCTGTGGCCCCCAATGCAAGTTCCTTTCCCAGACACAACCAATATTATCTTCTTGGATGCTTCTTCTTTAAGACTTTAAAAATATATATTTCCATACACATATATGTACACAGAAACCTAGATTTTTTGTGAATGTTTTAATACAAATAATATTGTATTTAATGTATTATTTTGTAGCTGCCTTGAATTTTTTTACCTTATATTAAATTTTATTTATTTATTTTTAAAATAATTTAAATTATAGTTGGCATATGATATTATATTAGTTTCAGGTGTACAAAATAGTGATTGGACATTCATATAACTTACAAGGTGGACACCTTGATAAATCTAGTACCCATCTGATACCATATATAGTTATTATAATACAACTGACCATATTCCCTATGCTCTACTCTATGACCCATGACTATTTTATAACTATCAATTTGTACCTCTTAATCCCCTCCCCCTTTACACCGGCTCCTCTCACCCAACCTCTTCTCATCTGGCAACCATCAAAATATTTGCTATGAGTTTGTTTCTGTTTTGTTCGTTCGTTTATTTAGTTTTTAGATTCCACTAATAAGTGAAATTATACAGCATTTGTCTTTCTCTGTCTGATTTAGTACATTCAGCACAATACCCTCTAGGTCCATCCATGTTTTTGCAGCTAGTAAGACTTCATTCTTTTTTATGGATGAGTAATATTCCATTGTGTGTGTATATATATATCACCTCTTTTTTATCCATGTATTTATTGATAGACATCCAGGTTGCCTCCATACCTTGACAATTGTAAATAATGCTGCAATGAACATATGTATTCACATGTTCCTTTGAAGAAGTGTTTGGGTTTCTTCGGATAAATACCTGGAAGTGGGATTACTGAGTCCTTTTTTGTCTCTTTTTATAGCCTTTGTTTTAAAGTGTATTTTGTATGGTATAAGTATTGCTACCATATCTTTTTGTTTGTTTGTTTGTTTCCATTTTCATGAAACATCTTTTTCCATCTTCTTACTTTCAGTCTGTATGTGTCTTTCAATCTGAAATGAGTCTCTTGTAGGCAGTATATGTAAAGGTCTTGTTTTCTTAGCCATTTAGCCACCCTATTTTTTAATTGGATAAATTAATCCATTTACATTTAAAGTAATTGTTGATAGAGATATAGTTATTGCCATTTTATTATTCATATTTTTTTTTCTTTTTCTTAAGTAAAATAAGAATTACTTGAACACCGGCACTGGAATACTGCAACAGTCTGTCTGATAACCAAGATGGCTACTAAGTGACTAACAGTCGGAGAGCATATACAGTGTGAAGATGCTGGACAAAGTGATGAGTCATGCCCTGGGCAGGATGGCATGAGATTTCATCACACACCTCAGAATGGCACACACACTTAAAACTTATAAATTGTTTATTAAATCGTTTACTTACATAATTTTCCATTTAATATATTTGGACCACAGTTGATCTCAGGTAACAGAAACTGTGGAAAGCGAAACCATGGATAAGGGGAGACTACTGTATAGGCTGGCCTCTTAAAAAAGTCTCTCCAACATTTCTTGTAATACTGGCTTGGTGGTGATGAACTCCTTTAGCTTTTTCTTGTCTGGGAAGCTCTCTCTCTGCCCTTTAATTCTAAATGATAGCTTTGCTGTGTAGAGTAATCTTGGTTGTAGATCATTCTTGTCCATTGCTTTGAATATTTCCTGCCAATCCCTTCTGGCCAGCAAAGTTTCTGTTGAGAAATCAGCTGATAGTCTTATGGGAGCTCCCTTGTAGGTAACTAACTGCTTTTCTCTTGCTGCTTTTAAGATTCTCTCTTTGTCTTTAAACTTTGGCATTCGAATTATAATTTGTATTGCTGTGGGCCTCTTTAGGTTCATCTTATTTGGGACGCTGTACTTCCTGGGCTTGTATGTCTATTTCCTTCTCCAGGTTAGGGAAGTTTTCCATTGTTATTTCTTGAAATAGATTTTCAATTCCTTGCTCTCTCTCTTCTCCTTCTGGTATACCTATAATACAAATGTTGGTACACTTAATGTTGTCCCAGAGGCCCCTTAAACTATTCTCATTTTTTTTTGGATTCTTTTTTCTTGTTGCTGTTCTGATTGGGTGGTTTTTTTTTTTTTTGCTACCTTATCTTCTAAATCTCTGATTTGATCCTCTGCTTCATCTAATCTACTGTTTATTCCTCCTAAAGTGGTCTTCATTTCAGTTATTATATTCTTCATTTCTGTTTTTAAAATGTTTTAATCATCATTTTTATGTTTTCTATCTCTTCGTTGATCTACTCTTCCCCTAAGTTCATTGAGCATCCTTATAACCAGTGTTTTGAACTCTGCATCTGGTAGATTGCCTGTCTCCATTTTGTTTAGTTTGTTTTCTGGAGCCCTGTTCTTTTCTTTCATCTGGGACACGTTTCTTTGTCTTCCCATTTTGGCTGCCTTTCTGTGTTTGTTTCTATGTATTAGGTAGGGCTACTATGTCTCCCGGTCTTAGTAGAGTGGCCTTACGTAATGGGTGTCTTATGTAGTAGGTGACCAGTGGTGCATTCTCCCTGGTCACCTGAGCTGGGTGCTCCAGGTGTGTCCCTTGTGTGGATTGTGTGTGCCTTCCTCTTGTAGTTGAGCCTTGGTTATTTGCAAGTCAGTGGGAGAGACTGACCCTCTGGCTGATTGATTGTGAGGACTGGCTGGTGACTACAGTGAAGGAGCTGTTGTGCTGGGACTGACCCTACAGAGTAGGATTCACTTTAGCAGGACTCTGGTGCTTGCTCATTGTGTCCTTTGTGAGTGTCATCCTCACATGTGGCCCTGAAAGTTCAAGGCTGGCTGCCAGGCATGCCAGCACTGGGGTTTCCTGGGAGGGACCCGCCACTGGCCAAGTTCAACTGCAGCTTGTGCCCTGGGTGGGGCCACCTGGCATAAACCACCAAGCAATCCACAGGTGGCCACCACCCATGCTGGTCTTGGATGTGCCTTGAGAGGCCAAGCCTCAAACTGAGGCCAGCTATTGCTAGTGCCAGACTTGGAGCTGCTTAGCAAGAGGTATGGGGTATGCTGAGGCCAGATACTGCTCGTTTAGGTTTTGTAAACTTTTTGAGAGATTTTAGGAAAGCATGAGCCAAGATAGCCCATTCGTATGGAAAAGCCTCTAGAAGTGGCTTGGGTGGGCCTACAAGTTGGATGGGGCTGGATCTCGGGAAATCAGCAGGGCAGGGCCAGCTGGGTTAGCCAGGTTGATGGACACTCAGATATGGCATGGCGGCCACCTGCGTCTGCATATCAGGCGGGGGAGGGCTCAATGAAAGAACAATGCCCTCTGCCAGCACTTCTGTCTGGGAGAAAGCTATCCCTTCAGTCCTTACCCTGAATTCAGATAACTCAGTTCCTCCTCGTATGTCTCTGGCGCCTTTTGAGCTGCTGCTCCAGCGCTGGAGCTCAGAACAAGTGAATCTGTCAGTGAGTAAGTCAGTGTGCCGGCCCTTTAAGAAGAACACTCATGACTCCCACAGCCCTCCATCTCACTCAGCCACAATCTCCACTGGTTTTCACAGCCAGAAGTTGTGAGGACTTCTCTTTCTGGCACTGGAACCTTGGGTTGCGGAGTCCGGTGTGGGACCGGGTCCTCTTGCTTCTTCAGTGAGACCTCCGCAGCCAAGATATTCCTCCCGATTCTTAACTGCCATATGCAGGTGAGAGACCAGCCCATTCCGCTTCTTTGCCCCTCCTACCAGTCTTGGAGTTGCCTTTTTTGTGTATCCCCAGTTGTAGTACTTCTGTTCAGATAGACTTTTCAGGCGATTCCCAATTATGGCTGTTTTGTAGTTTAGTTGTAATTTTTATGTGGTTGTGAGAGGAGGCAAGCACAACATTTATCTACTCTGCCATTTTGACTGGAAGCCAAATTTTATTTCTTTAACAAATAATTTCTTGGGCTCCAAGGCAGTACCTGGAAAGGTCATGCCATAACATTTTCAGTGCTGAGGGTCTCCAAAGGTTTACTTTGGCTTTGGTTGGAAGGTGCTAGTGTGGTCTCAACAACAAGTTCTGTATAGCCACAATATTTTGAGTCCCACATGCTCTTCCAGAACCTTGACATCAAGAGATAAAATCTATGTCTTCTCCACTTGAACCTGGGTGGGTCTTTGTGACTGCCTTGACTAAAAGAGAATTGGCACTATGTGACTACTGGTCCATGAAAAGCGATTCAGCTCCTACCTGGCTCTCTCGTAGAACACTCACCCATGGGACATAGCCACCATGCTGTGAGGAAGTCCAGGTTTTGAGCAGAGGCTCACGTGCAGAGGAACCAAGGCCCCTGGTCCTGAGTTTTGGCTGAGCTCCAAACTAAATACCGGCTCCAACTTGCTAGCTATGTGAGCTAGCCATGTGGGAGGTGACTTCTGCAGTCTCCAGGTGAACTGTTCCAGATGATGCCATGTTGTACAGAGACCTGCCCAAAGTGGAGATTCATGAGCAAAATGAATGATTGTCACGTTTTAAGCCTCTAAGTTTAGAGGTGGCTAATTATACAGCAAGAGCTGCCTGGAGCCCCTACTTACTGGAACTGGGTTCCAAGTGGAAAAGGAGGCTGTGGCAAGGCTGAGTCCCCACACTATGAATTTAGGAGGCCCTGGATTTCCCCCAAGGAGGTGCCCATCTCTATACAGCCTAGGGCTAGGCTGAGCCTGAGATTGGGGCTGCAGTGACCCCAGCTGTGAACATTGGGGGTCCTCGGTGCAGCAAGCCTGGCTTAGTAGGGTACAAGGAATATGAGGCAGTCCCTGGGGAATGTGATGGGTTTGATTGTAAACAGAGGGTGTGAAGGTTCGGGGAAGGGCTGAAGTCAGTGGAAAGAGCATTGAATGAGGAGGCTGGGGCTCTGGGTCCAGACTTATTCCTCTGACAAAACGCTAGTGTGACGTCATGTGTTGCTATACTTCCTCAGGCCCTAGTGGTAGGAGCACCAGATAAAATATAGGCCACCCAATTAAAGTTAAACTTCCAACAATCAAACAAATATATCCTAATATTGCATGGGACATACTTATATTAAAAAAATCGTGCATTACTTATCTGAATTTGAGCTTGAACTGGGTGACCTATATATATATTTTTTGCTGAATCAGGCAACCCTGTCCAGTAGCCACACTTTTAAAATTGGGGGCTTAGACAGCATGGCCTCTAAGGCAGGGACGCTTCTAGACAAAGCTGACTGGATCACGCCCTACCTGAGTGTGATCCCAGCTCTGCCATGGGTCATGGTGTGGGCTTGGACAAGCTCCAAGCTTCATCTGTAAAATGGGAATGATAATGGCCCTTCCCTCACCGGGTGGTCATGTATATTCAGTGAGATTGTGTTTATACAGCACTTATACGTGCCAGATACACAGCAGTGTAAAATCAAAATGAGATATAATTATTGCTCTTTCCAGTGCCATAGTGCTATGGTCCATAGGCAACCATTACTAAGTAACAGACTTCTTTGTGCCTTTGTGGGTAAGGCTCTGTGTGTGTAAAGGTAAGGAAGCTGCTGGCCTTGTCCTTCAGGTCTGGCCACCCAGTGTCCAGCCAGCAGTTGTGGTTGAGTCCCACTACCTAATGCTCTCAACTCTCACAGCTAATAACATTGCAAAATGAGGGTTGTAGATACATTCTTCCTTGCGTGGCATCTTTGCGGGCAGGTTTTTAATTTTAAGCAGAAGAAAACTCATCAGGTATTTGAGGCTCCCGGGTGGGGGGCAGTTAATGCTTCCTGTCAAATGCTCACCCTGGGGTGCTTTGTTACTCTGATACCTCCTGAACTCAGAGTCAGCGGCAAATTGCAGGACAAAATTCTTATGCTGCAAGTTTATTGCATATTCATAGAATTTAGGCCATTAGGCAACTTAGCTTTTTTTTTTTAAACTTTTTATTGAAGTCTAACCTACATTCACAGAAGTGCACATATCCTAAGTGTACAACTGGATAAATTCTTACAAACTGAAAGCTCTAGTGTAGGATCCCCAGATGGGGACAACAAGCCCTCATCATGCCCTCCCTAGTCAATGCTTTCCCTAAGGGAGGTATCCTGATTTTGCATAGATATCTTGCCTTTCTTTGAACCTTACATAAATGGATCACACAGTATGTTGTCTTTTGGGTCTGACTTCTTTTGCTCAACATTATGATTGTGAGATGTATCCATTTTGTTTCGTGTAGCTGCAATTTACTTGTTCTCGTTGTGATGTTTGCATTCCATTGTGTGACAAATCCACCATTTATTTATCCATTCCTCTGTAGATGGGCTTTGGGGTGGGTTAGCCTTGCTGTAGACATTCCAATGCATGCCTCTGGGTGGATACATGTGACACCTACTGTGGGTGTACACCTAGGAATGGAACTAAAGGTATATTTAAATTCAACGTTAGTTGATAAGGCCAAACTGCTTTTCGTAACGTAAACTTTTCATTCTTAAGGCTGAACATGTCAAAGAAAGGAAAAAAAATATAGTTAAACATTTTTCGGATACTATTCTAATAAATCGTTGTGGAAGAAATTAGTAAAGTGTCAATGAGAAAAGAAAATTTCTATTTTAACCTGTGCGTTGAGAAACTTTGGAAGTGCTTTTTAAAAAGTAATCTGTTCCATCTTCTTTGTGTGCTCACTTTGCCAGAAGCTTCCCTTGGCTCTTCCCAGTGGAAACAGGTGCCTAAAGCACAGACTTTACTGTGCACATCAGTCCTTTGTGGATCTTGTTCAAATGCAGATTCTGATTCAAGAATTCCAGTGGAACCTGTGTTTAGGTACAAGTTCCTGAGTGATGTGGATGCTGCTGATCCAAGGATCATATTTTGAGTAGCAAGAGCCACCCATTCCGTGGGTTACAGTCTCTGACTGTTTGTGGTCAGACTGTCTTTCCCCTACCTGTTCCAGCCACTTCACAAGCAGGGATGGTGCTTCCACTGGCAGGCACTGGGGATAGAGAAATGGGGGAAGACCTTCCAGCAGCATCACAGTGTGGAGAGAAAGCGGTGAAAACACTGGGCTCTGGAATCTAAAAGAATTAATTTAGCTTTAATGGTCGTGTGACCTTGGGCAGGATCCCTAAGCATCCTAAGTCTCATTTTCTTCATTTGCGAAATGGAGTAATCGTACCCCCTGCACTGCAGGCGTGTTGTGGAGAATACCTATTTGGTGCTGGGCACACACTGGGCTGCTGATAAATGCTGGTTATCATTACTCCTAATATGATCTTGAGCAATTTTTTTAGGTAGGTAAGACAAAAATACATACAACCATGCAAATATATGTGCATACAAAAAGTTATAGTCTATATCAAGGAGCTCAGAGTCTAGTAATTCATGCCAAAGACAAATTCTTCCGATAAATATAATAATTGCCACTAGTGATGTGTGTGTGTGAGATATTGTGGGGAAACAGAAGAGTGGGCAAGAACCTTTCTCTGGAAAGAATCAGAGAAGGCCTTATAGAGTCAAGAAAAATGGGTTTTGAAGGGTGAGCAGGAGCCTGTCAGCTAGATAAGGATGAGAAAATGTTGGGGAAAGGGATGGTCATTCCATTCAGGGGAATGGAGTGTGCAAAGGCGCAGAGGTAGGAGAGTGGCCTGATTGTTCTAGTGCTGAGTCCAGAGGGGCTGGAAGGTGACTAATATGGCAGAGAGAGGCTGGCTGCTTGGATGGGAGAGCCAACAGGGGCCCTAACTCAGAGGGCCTTGACTGCTACACCAAAGTGCTCAGATCATTATCCCAGCAAAAGTATAAAAATGGCTATGGGCTCCTGGCCGTTCTTTCTGGGCTTTTTTTCTTCCTTCAAACAAATCTCACCCCTCTTTCTATCTTTGGTGTGTCTAACATGGTGATGGTCTTCCTCACCCCTGACAAAGCATGCAATTAGGAAACTATCTGCGAGGTACTCCTGTGACTCCACTAGCAGTCCCTGCCTTCTGGTCAGGGACAACAAAATTGGATTTAGAATTGGAGGCTCAGAGTGTGAGTGGGGCCTGGTTGCTTATACCAGTTCCTGAAGGTCCCAAGATGGGCTCAGGCAGGCCCCATACCTTTATTTCTCTTTGCTGCCCATCCACCCCAGCAGAACAAGTTGCCTATTGAGACATCCCAGGCCTGAGCCCAGAATCTGACTCTCAGCCACCCTGTGGGGACCACCAGTGAGACATCCTTCTGGTGCACCCAAGCTCAGGCAGAACAGTGTTCTTTCTACCCACTGATCACCTCCTCTGCCAAGAAATATGCTGGCATAAGCCAGGAGGCTAAGGGGACTGTTGGGTTTGGCTCCTGCAGGTGGGCCTTGGGCCAAGGCATTTTGTCCAGCCAGTCCTTGCTGGAGGATAAACTGTGACACTAATGGCCCAGTGGCCACTCAGGGAGGAGGATCAGTAAGGAGTCTGGATTCTATGTCAGGTCCAAACCAGCTCCCTCTGCCTGTCCTCAGTGCCTTCCAGGACAGAGGACACTTGGTGAGAGAGGGGTGGCAGGAGACCCTTTAATCAGGGGTTTTATGCATTCTCGAGTTTGGAGTGGTAGAACCCTTTTGCTAAACAAAAATCATATTTGTCTGTTACCACAGTCCTCAAATTGGCTAATGATAGACCAGCTCTGAAAGAAGTAAGGTAGAGGCCCACACTCCACCTTGGCCTCCACCAGCCAGCTACCCACCCTTGGGTCCCCCAACACAGCTCTCCAAACCACCATCTTGGCCAACACCTTACTCTTTAGTTGAGAAAACTGATGGCCAGAAGGGGGTTGGGAAGAGGCAGAGGTGGCACAAACCCAGGTTAGCTGTCTCTTGGGGCTGGCCTCAATGGATAGCAAAGCTCCTCAGCCCAGCACTCTGTGAAGAATGGAGGCAGGTTCTTTGAACCCAAGAAAGCCCTGGGTCCTGAAGGAGTGAGCATCAGAGCCAAAGACTGGTTGGCCACTGGCTGCACTGCAGGGGCTCTGCTGGGCAGGAGGGCCATGGCCAAGGGGATGCTGGGTTGTGGTCCTTGGGGGACCTTCATCCTCTCAGAGCTCATACTGGCTCTGTGCCTCTCTCTGTTGGGTACAGAGACCCCTCCATCTCCTGGGGGCTCCTGAATGACAGGCCCCCTTTCTTCCAGTGTCCCCTCTTTTTGCAGGCCTTTGCTTCCCCTCCTTCTTCTTTAGCCATTAGACAGGAAACTGCTATATTAATGTCCCTTCTCCATTCTGAGCAGGCCAGTGGTATCACTGCCAGGTTTTTCCCTTCCTAATGATTTGTCCTGGCAGCAGAAATATTACAGTGATGATTTCATGTAGAATTTCATTTACTGGTTTTTAAAAATCTCTTGAAGAAGGGGCTGAGCGATTAATGGGTCTTTGAGAGATCAAAGCTCTATGTGGCAAAGAATGAATAATAATCGTAGCTAACATTGATTGAGAACTTTGCATACACTTGGCACTGTCTCACCACTGCAACAACTCTTTGTGGTAGGCACTGTTATTCCCATTATTGAGACACATTTGGGCCATGCTGTGGCCATTGGTCATACAACCTGAGTAGTGGTACCAGGTTTGGAAGCCAAGGTGAGGTGGCTCTAGTGTTCTTTATTACCTGGCTATGCTCTCTCGTGAAGGTGTGGAGAGTCCTGGATTGGGAGTCCAGGAAACTGAACAAAATTAGCTCTCAGGCCCCTGCTCACCCTTTGAGCTGCAACTTATCAGACCAAATTCCGACCCCCAAGGAGCCTGAAGAGTTCTGTTTCCTCAAGCCTGCTGGGTGGGGACCAGGCACAGTTAACATTACCCTTAGTGGTGCCTTGGCACAGCTCATGGGCTCATCACTCTTTTATTCTCTGAGCAGGTCACTTTGTGCCTCGATTTCCCCATCTCCTTTTACAAGAGATAATAATGGCTATCATTTGTGCTGAGAGCTTTACATAAAATATTTCTACTCTACTCCTCATGATGACTCTGAAAGGTATGTATTATTAGTAACCTTTTTATAGATGGGAATCCACTATCTTGGCTCAAGGCCACACAATGAGTTGTTGAGCAGTTTCCAACCCAGACTAGTTTAGATGCCAAAGCCTAGGCTCTTTTCTACTACTGCTAGCTCACTTTCTTAAAAAGAAAATGTCTGCCACATGTCAGGCACTTCTTGAGAGTGATACCTTTCCTTGAAACTCTCAGAGAGGTCATGATTATGATCCTCATTTTACAGATGATGAAACAGGTTCAGAGAGGTTTTGAGGTTGCCTAAAGTCACATGGCTCAGTGACGTTAGGTCTGGTTTACAAACCTGGGTCTGTCTCCCTCTTTCCATGATGTCATATGTGTGGAATAGTAGTTAACTAAATGTGACTGTTTCTTACAGGAGGTCACCTGGCTGTTTGTTGTCTTCTGAGGATCAGAAAAGGGAGTGTTTTAAAGCCATAATAGAGAGAAAGTAAGCAAAACACTTGGAAAAACCTCATGATTGTAACAGTTGTAAGGCTCCAGAGCAAGAAGCTAGCCAGGGCTGGGGGACTTGGTTCATCTGTCTATCCAACCATCCATTCATCCATCCATCCATCCATCCATCCATCCATCCATCCATCCATCCATCCACCATCCATCTGTCCATTCATCCACACATTCAGTGATTATCCATCCTTCCATCTCTGATCTTTGAGGTGAGGTAAAGAGCCCTGGGCTGTTCTGTTTGCCTGTCAGCTGGGCAAGTCTGTGTCACCTGTCCTGGGTGTGACTTCAGGGATTAGATGTGCCTCTGAGCTCAAGGAGTAATTATGCAGGGGAGGCTCAGACCCCATCAATGGTGGGAGGCTTTTCTCATTGTGCCCTCCCCACAATGGAGCAGAAGGAAGATCCTATGCAACATTGTAGGAGTTGGGATATCTGGAAACTTTCAGCTCAGGGAGTGATCTGAGGCTGGAGAACCTGGAGTGAAAAGACAGGTTGGCAATTCACTGGGGTGACTCTGAGATACCCCCACAATTCTGGGTCTAGGATTTACACTGGAGGGAGCCCCTACTTCATATCTTCCTCTCATACTCCTATCTATGTGGCAGAGGCGAATTAGAGTGTGGTGGAGGGAAGGAACAGGAG
Source organism: Pteropus vampyrus (assembly GCF_000151845.1). Classification (NCBI taxonomy): domain Eukaryota; kingdom Metazoa; phylum Chordata; class Mammalia; order Chiroptera; family Pteropodidae; genus Pteropus; species Pteropus vampyrus. The sequence continues at coordinate 45,644 of NW_011889185.1, read as the reverse complement.
CAGAAGATAGTTCATTCAGGAACCTCACTTGGCTTCTGTGGCTGTTGGTTCCACTTCAATGATCAGATTTTCTTCAAATCAAAAGCCTTGGATGATTGATCTGAAAGATGCTAGGGGAATTTTGGAGATTCATCTTGCAGAATCCTACCCACAACCTCTGCCCTCTTCTGATTCTGGTCTCAACCTCCATGGCGTTCTGCACCCTGCAGCATGAGCTTTTAAAACTTTGTTCTCCCATTTCCTAAACTCTCTCCATACCGCTGGCCCCCGAGTTCCTTTGAGAATCTTCTGCGGCCCTTGAAGCTTTATATCCACTACCTCTTCAACTCTGCTTGACAGTGAGGCCTCTGTGATAGCAGCTGGTGTAATTCAGTTCAGCAAATATTTACTGGGCCTGACCCATGCCAGGCACCACTTCAGGCCTGGGAGGCAAAAGTGGCTTATAGCCAGCGGCCTGGGTCTGAAGCTTGATTTTCCTGTTACTGGCCAAGCAACTCTGGCCCAAGAAACTTCTTTCTGCTTGTTTACATCACCTACAAGGAAAGTGCCCTGTGTGTCCCTTTCATGTGTGCTAACTCAGTCATTATAAGACTTCATTAAGGTAGAGTTAATACCTGTTTTACAGATGACAAAACCAAGGCTTTGAGAATTTCTCAATTATCCTAGTTCACCCAGCTTGTGTGGCAGAGTTGAGATTTACACTCACATAAATTTCAGTTCAAAATCTATTTTTCTACAATACTCAATTGCCTCATTTCCCAGAGCCTCAGTTTCCTCAGATGTGAAATGGGGACAATTTTATAATCTATCTTAAATGAAGGTTGTGAGAATCACATGGAGGTTTTGGAAAATGCTACCCCGTGTCGCTTTCTTATTATGATTGTGAAGTGGGGTCTCTAGGCGTCCTGGGAAGCTGCTCTTTTCCGTGGAGTGGTAACTGATCAGGTGACCTTGTTGCAACCCCATGAAAGCCTTTGCTGAGTAGGCCCTTGTAAGCTTTGCTGGAAGCAGTGCTTGCAGGCCCCTTCTCCCCATCGACATCGTATTATGCGCCCATAACTGGACATTACTTCGATTCCTTAGAACTCTACGTGGGTGTTCTGGGGAGGAGGAGGATCAGAAATATCCCAGAATGTTCAAAGAGACCCTTGAAGACGATCTTATGAAAATCCAACTCCATCGTGACATACACGTGGAAGTTGAGGCTTAGAGAGGGGCAGGGACTTGTTCAAGGTCACACAGCTAGTTAGCAGCAGAGCTGGAGTGACCAGAAGCTGTTAGAAATCTCCTCATGGGACTGGAATTTATTGATCAAGTTTACTTCTCAGCTTCTCCTGTATGAAAGAAATGGGAAAGGCCCCTCAGAAAGATGCCTACAGGGGGTTGGGGAGAAAAGTCAGGAGGGCTTGGGGAGTGGGGCAGAAATTACCTTCTGAAAACCTTTGAATACTGGAACTGATATAATCTGGGGATGCCCAAACTGGCCAGGTGTCCCAGGACGCCCACCTGTAGTGAGTCAGGAGTCTGGCACTGGAATCTGTTTGTAAATGAGCTCCCTGGGTTCTTCAAGAGCTCATTTTGGCCTAAACCCTTCCTTTGACAGAGGAGCTCTTCTAGGAGGCTCAGGTCAGTGTTCCCAGTAATGGGGTCTGTCCCATCCCCTTCCCTCACTTCCATGTCTTCAGTTGACCAGAATCATCGTTGCCCATAGACACTGTGGACCCCAAAACAAACTTATGGGGCCCAGGCCTAGAAGATCTATTAGTGCCACTCCTGTCACCGCCTGCAGAGCAGGAGGAGAGGCAGCCAAATGCTGTGCTAATTATTCTAGCTTCCAGCAGGGTCTCGGAGGTCCCAGCCATGGTAAATCTTAACTTTCATGCTATGGTGCACCGGGATGCAATTTACTTCAAAGAGAGCATAAATCCCCACTGTGGAGTGTATCAGAGGAGTGTTACATAAAAGTGGCCCATGTGCTTCCCACCCTGGCTGCCTTCGCTCTCTCCTCCCCTCTCCTCCCTCCCTCGCTCTTTCCTTGTAAGTTTAAAAAAGCTAGCCCGCGGTTGGCTACACATCTCGCACTCAAAAACATTTACACACACGTCTGCTCCCAGCCTTATAAATCACCAGGCTTGGTGACTTGGCAGTGGGAATACAGGAAAGCTCTATTTTTACCAGCACAGTCCACAGACAACCTCCCCTCCCGCCCCCCCCCACACACAATGCCCCTCCTTTCCTTACAGTGACACCTACTGGTGCCAGCTTTGGTCAAAAGCAATCTTTCTACTTTGGACCCATTTCTCAGGCTTGGAGATGGCAACTTACCCAGGCCTCCTCCTTCTCTCCATTTGCCTCTCTAACCCCCTCCAGTCTCTGGGGAATTCTTCCAGCAACAAATATCCCCCAGGAAGCCCCGCCTCACTGCCATCGCCCCCACACAGGCTGGCCAGAGGGCAAGCGGGCATCGCTGACATAATAATTATCTTCCATGGGGGCCAGTGCAGCTTATTAGGATGTCAAAGGATCATGGGAACTGGGGAAAGACTGCCTACCAGGTCACCCCCACCAAGACCCCAAAGCAAGGCTCCCTCCTTCTAATGCAACCTCCTGGGAGGTTGTCCAGTTGTGTTTCAAGCAATTACATTCCTGTGAAAGGCATCTGTTATCTTTGCTGACACACATGAGACTGGTGGCTGACGTGGTTTCGGCAAGGGGTTTGTGAATCCTGGCATTGTCATCACAAGCCCGGCTGGGGATAAAGAGGGTAGAGTGAGACAGAGATGAGTCTGTCTCCTGTCCCCTGGCCCTCGCCTCGGCCTCCTCCCAGCGACCTCTCCGGAGGCAGCCGTGCCAGGTCTAATGCTCCTAATGTCATCTTTGCAAATCCATTTGTGATTCCTTGATGCTGTAATTACCATGGCTTCACGCCTTTCACAGCCGTTGCCATTAGCCAGGCAGACCGCAGGCTGCAGTGACGTGGCCCTGATAGCCTGGGGGGCATCTGTGGGTTGCTGGGGGTAGGCAGGACCCACCAGGCAGGCCCAGAGTGGCCCAGAGGCCCAGAGCAGCTTTATGGAGCCGGCTAAACACTGGTGATTAGTGCCTTTTCCCTGACTGTCACCCCTGGTGGTCAGTCAGCTGTAGAAAATATCCCTGAGCAGAGGGCACCGTGATGCATAGTTCTAACTCAGCCACTGACACACTGGTGACCCTGAGCAAGTCACAGCCCCTCTGAGCCTTGGTTCCCTCAGCCATGAAAAGGATAGGAGTGGAGTCCCTGGGCCAGAAGCTCCCTTCCAGCCAGATTTAAGATCCCTCTTCTGTAACCTATCTCAACACCTAGATGGGTCTGTATAAATGTTGGGTGCTGTTTTACAGGCCCAGGCATTCTTGGGAGCACAGTGGAAAACAAACACCCCAGCACCCTGCTTTGCAAGGAACTCTGGCCATAATTTCAGATACTTTATTGCTTTCTATTTTCACATTTCCCTTCTCAGGACAGAAGACCTGAGATGGCGTCTTGAGCTAATCCAGCCCACGTTCAGGCTTTGAGGGTAGGAAGAGAGGAGGAAGAAAGTGAGATAGATAGCTCTTACCTCCAACTTGACCAAGGCCCCTCCCATCTAGATCATCCAACCCCTGGCCCACCGAGAAACCTGCTTCATCCAGGCAGGTCTTCTGCTTCTCTCTCCTTGTGCTCTGTACAATGGCAGCCACATTTTCTGTACTCGGAATGTGGCTCATCCTTTTCCATATACTTTGAAACAAAATAGTAAGGAGGAAGGTCTGAGGGATCTTTATAGATTCTCAGAAATGAAAGAAAAGAATTAGACACTGAAAAAAGACAGATCAAAGTTTTGCACTTCACCCTCCACTCTACCATTCTCCTCCACATCTCGAGCATTGTTCTAATGCTACTGATCTTGATGAAAAAATGTCCTCATATTTAAGTGACATTGAACACCTGGCTGCAGGTGAAAGTGGACACTGTACAGAAGTCGGCCTCACTGTGATTTTGAAACATGGCAGCCAATTCTTTGTCATTCTTCCAGTCGAGAGGTGGGATCCATGACCTCTCCCCTGGATTCTGAGTGGGCTTGTGACAACTTCAACCAAAGGAACACTACAAAAGTGATGCTATGTGACTTGCAAGACTAAGTCATAAAGGCTAAGCAATTTCTGCCTTCTTTGCTGGAACATTCACTCTTGGAACAACAAGCTGCTTTGGGAAAAGTCTGACTACTGGCTGCTATGCTATGAGGAAGCACTATCCACATGAGGAGGCTACATGTGGGTGGGCTGATCAACCGTCCCAGCTGAGCCCAGCTTTCAAGTCCTTTTAGCCCAAGCACCAGACATGTGAGTGAAGGAGCCTCCAGATGATTCTGGCCCCCAGCCATTGAGTCACCCCTCAGCCATTCAAGTCTTCCTAGCTGAGGCTCCAGACATCATGGAGCAGAGTCAAGCAACCTCAGCTGTGCCCTGTCTGAAATGTGGACCCACTGATCTCAGGAGCATACTAAAATGGTTGTTTATACCACTAAGGTTGGGTGGCTTGTTAAACAGCAAGAGATAATAGGAACAACGCCTCAGCCCAGGGTCCTGCCTGATGTCCAGCCTAATGCATGAAGACATGGACACCTGTTTTCCATAAAGAAAGTGGGACATTTTCTAGAAGGCTGAGAATGGCACTGGGCCAAAGGGTCTGCTGTGTGGGCTGCACATTTAATCTCCAGCTATAGAATTCTGTCTGGTTGCAGAGGGAAGATGAATTCTGGGCAGGCCCGTCATTGTTACCTTGGGGTTAGCATCAGTGTTTGAGTGAAACCAGGGAGTCTGGCTTTCTTGGAGCTGTTCAAGTCTCATTTCATTTCCTATGTGGCCCAGAAGCCTTCTAGCTGACATTGGGAGAAGAAATGAAAGATGTCCTGACCCTATTATTCTCTACCAGTTTGTAACTTGGGCCTAGGGGGGACAGCTTTCAAGGGGAGGGGGGAATTGAGAGAGAGTGAGAGAACAAGAACAAGCTCACATCTTTCTGTGGTTTACCTGTCAAAGGACAGAGGACAAATTCCGCCCGGGCCCCAAGAATGTCATCTGGCGTTGTGATGTACAGGGACTTAGCTGCCACTTTATAGTTTCATGAACTGGTGGGGTTGGGGCACATTTGCCTGTCTGTAACCAGAATCAGCTTGCTGGTCTGTGACTCCTACAATTTACAAGGAAATCAGATCTGCTTTCTCCATCCTTTGGAACCATCAAAAGTCTGACTGTGCATTCCATACTTAAGTGTATCCTGGGCTATTCCATGACACATTTAAATGTTTGCTGGAATTTATAATCAGGGAATGACATAATCATGGCTCAGCTTTATGCCTCAAATTCAATGAATGACAAATTCCTATTTGCTACCTGGAATTTGACGATACTGTGTTAGAATGCTGTTTTTGATCCCTAAAGTGTTCGGGAGCTTACATTGATAAACTGTTTGCCACAAAGTGAAAGAATGCAACCCTGAAATGACAATACAAATCTTCTTAAGCTTTTTTTGACTTGCTGGCCAATGTAACTTAGCAAGTCTCATCTTTGAAGGGACACATTTTGGCTAAGTGGTAAACTCGACTGTGAGCAAGACCCAATAATCCACTAAATTTTGATTAGTTGGGATAAAGATTTAGAAATGAAGCTTCAGAGAGGCAGAGAGGCAAAATTCAACTTCTGAAAAGAAGGTACTGCAAGGACTTGGGGAGGAGGAGAAGCCTAAGTAAACATGTTTCTGTCTTGGTGGCCCAATGGAAGTAGGGGGGCGGGGGCGGTGTTTAAGCCTGATGTCTTTCTGGTGCCCATCCTCCTCCTTCACGTTTTAGGCAGTAGTCACCTGTATTCCAGCTGTCTGGGACCGTCTGCTGGGGCAAATGACATCACAGTGACCAGAAATCACCTCCCCTTTGTCTGGAGCAGCTATGATGTCATTCCCTCTGGCAGAGAAGCAGGATGTTGGCAGCTGGGATTCCTCCGGGTCCTCCTGAAGTGATAATTGCCTTAGATTTTGTTATAAAGTGCAGCTGCTAATTATCTTGTTAAATCACAGCCATATACTTTTTGGATTTTTTTTTTTTTTGCAATCTATTTAAACAGTCTGGGAGATTAAATAAAACCACATACCCTAAACAAAAACAAAAACACAACCCAGACACACACATAAAAAGCTCTTCTTCTTTCAAATACTATAAAAATATTTTTTTTAAATGAAAAGGGTGCAGATATGGCATAATTAGATTGCTTCCATTAAAAAGTCATCATTTCAACATCTTCATATAAATATCTGCATCCCATTGCATATTTTAAGCAATTGCATAATAAGCCCCCAAGTGAAAAACAGAGCAAAACTCATTTCCTGACCACAAAAGGAGAAAGGAATCACTATGTGCTCTGAGTTTCAAGAACTGGATTACATTCCTCCCACACAGTCTGGAGGGAGATGGAGTTCATTGCTCCAGGGGAGAGAATTATGACAACACTTAGCAGCCGTGACCTGCGCTGCTCCACACCTCTCCCACCATTGGCCATTAGAAGTGTGCAGCTCCCATTGAGGTCGGAGGTAGGAGGAGGAGAAGGACCTGACCCCCCCACCCTTTTTAGAAACCTGCTCTGAATTCCAGCATCAACAGGTGAACAAATGTCAGGCGGAGCCCAAGTATCTCTGGCATTTTTCCTGATTGGCTATTTTCAGGCTTTTGATTTTTGTGGGCCTGTTGGAAGTTTGCCAAACAGGGGCAGAGGAAGGAGTCAGGTGTAGGTATCACCTATGAGCAGAGGTTCCCAGGGAGGCAGGGTTGTACAGCCCAGACCTGGGTTTCTAAATGAACTTAGCCAGGAGTATCTTGCCCGATACTCGTCGCTAAGTACCTTTCCTTGTCTGTAAAAGGGAATCGTGCTACTTCCTACCTCATAACATGGTTCTGAGGGTTAAGTGGGCTCATGTTGGAAAAGCCCATATGCAAAGTTGGCACTTAATCAGCAGTTGTGGGTATGCTGTAAGGGGGCCCACCAATTATGAAGGACAGCCTTCAGGGTGGATCTTGTTTGCCAGAGAGAGCAAGATCAGGGCTGTGTTGGACCTCTGCTCAGGGCCAGCCCCTCCCTTGGTTGTCCTGGGTGGTGACCACCTTTGGCTAGCTAACCTCCTCTTCTCCCTTGCTCTGCTCCTCCCACCAGAACTCCAACCTGCTCAGCCAATCCCTCTTGCCCACTTCCTTTAGGGGCAGGCCCACTGCCTACATCTGCACCTGATCTGCTTCCCTGGCTGGGAAGTAAGAGGCAGGCAAGGTCCTTCATGTAGAGAGGGACCTCCCTGCTAGTTGGAATTCCCTTGTAACTTCTTTTTCAATGGCTAGAGGTTCCTCCAGGAACAAACTATAGCTCGGAGACAGCTAGCAGGGAGCTCTGTGGGCCCAGCCAGTTGCGCTACCAGTCCTGGGCCAGCCTCCCTGCAGATCAGCCCAGTCTGCCCTGGCCTTTGGTTGGGGATGGGTGGAGGGGGATAGGGGAGGCTACCAAGGTCAGTCTCCTTTGGGATCAAACTGCACTCCCTCCAATACAAAATGCATATTTAGAGGCATACCCCCTGGTCCAGAATGCATCCATTTGTGTATAGAAGGCACATGTGGGAAGGGCAGAAAGTGGTCTACAGATTGGCTTGTCTATCTACACAGTCTCTTTGTGGAGAAAGATAGAACCCCAGTACAACTGGCTGCCACAGAAAGATGACCTGGTAGTAACCTTTAACAATGATTGAAACTCTGGATCCAGAGGTTTTTTTTTTTTTTTTCATTCACTCTGTTTTTGAGTTGAGTTTCTGTTCTTTAAAACTGAAGAGGTCATAACTGCATACATATTTACACGAAGCTGAGTTAGGATGAAAGGAAATATCTGAAACAGGACAGAGCAGAAAGAGTGACAAACAAAGCCTCCTAGGAGGTTCTCTGTAAGTCCCACTTTTCCCCTCAAGGATATGAAAATTGTATGCATTCAAACCTTGGATTTTCTTGCTTCTTTGCTTAGCAGTGGCCACCAGCCCCTCTGAACCACTGCCCAGCTGTCTGGTCTGGTTAAAGCAGGGTCCCCATCCACTTGACCAAGCCCATTTGCTGGCTTTCCTTCTCCCTTCATCTCTTTGGCTGACATCTTAGTTATCTTGAATTTGGGCCATTGAGAATATATTACTTCCTTGCATTATGAGAAAGAGGCAGCTAGAAGAGCCTGGACAAGAAATGAGAAGACCTGGGCCCAAGCTTTCCTTTGCCATGTGACCTTGGGCAAGTCCTTCCAGGCCTTCATTTTGACATTCAATTTTCTTTTCTTCAAAAGAGGCTCTATCATACCTTCTCTGAACTTCTTGATAATAACGATCTTGTTTGTTTCCCCGCCCCCTCTCTCCCTCTTTCCCTGCCTCTCCTCTTGTTTTTCTGTCCTTTGGCCTTCAAATGCAGTTAATTGAGTCAATTATACACCTCTGATCATGTCACATTGCCATGCTCATTGATCCAGGCATAGACCCCTCTTGTTTTATTTATTTTCTTATTTTTCCTCTACATCTCCAACTTCAATTCTATGCTTCTCTCCCCATCCTACCCCCAGGTCCAGGTTCTACTCTAATGTATCTCCTTTGAAAGATATATGGTGGTCTTTTTGTGCTTTATATGATAGATGGTATACATGTGCTTTTAATTTATAAGAATAGTAATTTAATATAAAGCCATAGATCTTTCTTTTTTCAGTCAACACTACGTCTTAAAGATCTGTCCATGTGCTGCCTGTAAATCTGGTCCATTGATTCTGATTGCTACAAGGAATTCTGTAGTATGTCTCTATATCCATCATATGTATCTATGTCATATGAAGCTACCACTATTTTACCTCTCCTTTCCCTTTGTGAAGGATGCCCAGGTTGTCCCCCATTCTCTCTGGCACACCTATGATGGACAGCCTCAATCATGATCTGTCATGACTCTGTTCAAGAATTTCTCTGGGGTGAAGTCCTGGGTCATAGGGTCTGGACAGACTTCATTTCTCTATAATGCTCCAGAATAACAGTATTACTTTGCAGTGCCACCAGCAGTGCACAAGAGTTCCCATTTTCTCACATCTTCTACAATATTTGGTTTTATTTAATTTTGTAAGTTTTGCCAATGTCTTAGGTATGAAGAGATGCTGTTTAATTCGCATAATAACTTATGGGGGCTGTTTATCTTTTCATTTTCTTGTTAGTCATTAGAAATTTCCTTTCTATGAATTGCTTACCTGTATCATGAAACTTTTTCCCACTGTTTTTCCCCGTTTTAGTTTTAAAAATAACCTCTAAGATTTCTCTATTTATTTTGGTGACAACGGACGCAGACAAATACCTAATGAAGATCACACGTGAAATCAATTTATGACAATATGCAACTTAAATATCATTTATTTGTTTCCCTTAAAAGCTCGGTTCACTTTTTACTTTTTGAAAAAAAAAATTCAAGCAGAATGGTTTTGAAACAAATGAGCACTCCCCTCCCAAAAAAAGAGAGTGTACTTTTAGTTCCTTTACCACTTCTGGCTTATGCATTATTCTCTAGTTTTGTCAGAGACAGGAGGAAAATGAAGAGATTGAAGAATGAAAAGAAAGGTTAAAAGAATGGAAAGAAAAAAAACCCCAAAAATATAAAAGAAGAATTCAGAAAGGGAAAGAGATGATGATCAGGGGAGGAGCCAGACAGATAGAAGAGGAGAAAAGGAGTGAGGAGGAGGAGAAAAGGGGGGAGGGGGACGAGAGAAAGAACTATAGAAAAAGAGAAAATGAAATAGAGGTACAAAGACAGCTGGAAAGAGAAAAAATTGAATGAGTTTTCTGCCTGTTCTGAACCCCTCTGCCCCACTGACTTATCTCACCATCTCCTCAGCCTTTGACTCCTTCTAGATTTTCTCTCAATGTCCTTTGGTTTGATGAACCCAGAAGAACTCATTTCTCACACAGTAGCTAGTGAGGAGTGGATCTAACTTTGTTGACACAATGTTCAGGGCTCTAATGTCACTGTTTCCAATTCCTTCAGTCCCCTGCCTAGTGCTTTGCCACTTCTGGTCTGTGCATTATTCTCTAGTGGGTGTTGGGAAGGAACTTGCTCCCTCACTGGATTGCGAACTTCCTGTAGGTAGAGCCCACCTCTTGGTTTGGCATCCTTCCTCTCCCTGGGGCTTGTGCCTCAGTACACAGTCCATAAATTTTTGTCGAGTGGATGAACAAAAGTGAGGGTTCCCACTGCATCCACCTTCTCAGCACATATCACACTGCGATGACCTGCTGCAGCCAACTTCTCAATGGATTATTTCTCATGAAATGGCTTGTTAGAGTGCTAGCCTTTCGGATAAGTATGAAAGGCCCAATTGTCTCCCCATATTGAATCTGTAGAATGCTGATGGAAAGGCAAATGCTATGGTTCATGTTTAATATGGATGCATTTCAAACCTTGCAAATGATCCGAGCAGAGGAGAGTGTAATCCCTGTGAGCAAGCGTGGCATGTATTTGGAAGGCAGTCCACATTCCAGCAGAGCATTTGTTCTGGAGTTATGTCATAGGTACCTCTGCCAAGGGAAATAAGCTACTTTTATTCTTTTGATAAGAAGTGCACCGGATGCCTGTTGGGAGCCCCCAGAAAAGGGCAGGACACTTCCCTGGTGTTTGTTGGATGCCACACTGTTTCTCCCAAATGATGGGATTACTATTCATGAGGACACATTCCAGAAACCGTGGGGGTGAGTGGGAGAGAGAGACTCCATAGAGCTCACAGGGGCAGCCCCTGTTGCTTCCTAAATTAAGTTCTTTTTTTTTTCTTTTTCTTAACACCTACAGCACCTGGTATTCCTAGGTGGTCTCCCATCAAAGTACTAACCAGACCCAACCCTGTTTAGCTTCCGTCAAGTTCCTTTCTTACATAACTCTAACAATATATTGGAAATATCAGGTTGGCCTTGTTAATGAGCATTGGATGATAGTTGAGACACTTAACGGTAGGTAACACCAATTCTAGTGAGTTCTAATATGATGCCTTTTCCTGCTACTTAAGAACTGAATGAACAAGAAATGAAAGAGGGTGTTTAGGGTTTGCTTCATGTTGCCCCATGGAGTGAAGTAAGGTGGTAAGGCATGATAGCTCAGCAAGCCCGATTGTGGCAGTGGGGGTAGTATTATTTTCTTTTTAATTAAATTGCACTAGGCTCTACTCCCTCATTTTGAACTCAGGAGAGTTTAATAGTCTACTTCTTTTCCCCTTTGCTCCCCACCTTCTGTTTTTTTTTTCCCAGAAAAGAGCTAGAATGACATCTAACTACAGGGACAAGGTTTTTGTCTTAGGAGAGGCTAGAGGAAGGGCAGGGCCCTGCAAGGAGTGGTAACTCTATCCATCCGCCAGTTGCTAAGTGCCAGTGAGCGCCTTGCCCTGTCCCTGGTGCCATGGGCAGGGGTTGGTGTCATCTAAGATGTACCTTCTGACCTCCAAGATCTGGAAGTCTAGGAGGGAGGCCTTCACTTCAGAGGGCCACAGTGGAAAGAAGGCAAGAAAGGACACTACATTATCTGTTTTAGAACACCCAAAACAGTGGCTGTGGGAGTTGACTGGCATGCAGAAAGATTAGAAAGGCTTCCTGCAGGAGGTGTGCAGGCAGAGCTTGCCTTAAAAGGTAGATATAGGTAGCAGGGACAGTGGAGCTGTCTGACAGAGGAGCCCCATTGTGGGAAGGAATATAATGCATTTTCAAAGTGTGCCTGACCACCCATGTAAATATCACCTCATTAGAGGGAGGCTTGACAACCAAGAGTCCTGAGCCCACTCCAACCTTACCATGGTAGATTGTTTGCAAAGATGGCTACAACAAATCTTACCATTCCCCAGCCCCCTTTGCAAAGTGAGTTTGCCTCTCTTCCCATGAAGACATGGAGTTTATTTCCCCTCCCTTTGTGACTTGCTTTGACCAGTGGAATGTGGAAGATGTGATGCTGGGTGACTTCTGAGACTAAGCCTTCGGAGACATGGCTTAAATTTTCACCCTCTTTTGGACCTCTGAGACCACCATTCTACCAGTCTAGCCAACTGGATGGTGAGAAGCCATGTGGAGGGGAGCAGAGACACCGCAGGAAACAGTCAGAACCAAGTTCTAGACATGTGAATGAAGTACTTTTGGACCCTTAAGTTCCACTGAACCATCATGTGGCAGCAGCAGCATAAATGAGCCCAGGCAAGACTAGCAGATGAACCATGAGAAGTAAGAAATTGTTGCTGTAAAGCCACTAAGTTCTGGGTGGTTTATTACATAGCAAGATCTAATAGCAACACTTATTGAATGAGAATTTTTAAGAGTGCCGGGTATCCACCAGTTCTCTCTTTGTCCTGAAATAATATGCTAATTTCCTCTGGAGAACTGACCCTCCTCCACTCTAAGGGATCTCAATGGGACCAACAACCATTGTGTTCCCCAGGCCTCTGTCTTCCTAGCCAGTCACCTAGAACAGTCTATGTAGAGTCATAGTAATTAGTTCAGGGATGCATGGATGGGGCAAACTGGGCCAATTGGCATTTTCCATGAGATTTGTTACGTGAATGCTGCAGGAGACTCTCACTTCCATTGAGATCTCAAGCTTTAAAGATTACGAAATCCTCAGACTGACAAGTCCAACTTCCTGCTGCATAAAACAACAGAATAGAAAGATGAAGAGAGAGTGACAGAACACTGACAACCTCATTTGAGCCTTTAGAAACATTCAAACTAGAATTCAAGAAATCCCAGATTTCTCGGTTATGTAGGAAAAGGGAATTTGAGTTGAATTTCTGTCTCTCACCTAATAAATATATTAGTCACACCCTGTTTCCTAGAGTAACTATTAGTGCTTGTATAGCCCACATTATTCTCCTTTCTTGGCCTTGCCCATGGCACTCATAGTAGGTTACATTCTTGCTCCCAAGTCTTTATTCCATCCTGATAACAGAATTATACGACCACACCAATGTGACTTTGCAGGCCATCCTGCTAGAGTAGGCAAAGCATAGTACCTTGTGCCATTAATGATGCTTGGCTACATGACTTGTTTTGGCCAATGGGAAGTCAGTAGAAGTGACATTAATAGAGGCTTTAAATACATTTGTGTGGTTTGTATTGGCCTCTTGATTTCCTGTTAGTTGCTGCGAGAAGGACATGTGCTGGTAGCTGCTGGTCTAAGAAAGCAGTGTTATATGAAGCAGCCCTGAAACCAACCTGCTGCCTAAAGCCAAGCTTAACTGAAGAAAAACAAATGGTTGTTATCATAAGCCATGAAGACGTGGAAATTGTTTCTTATGCAGCAACATTAGCAGAAGCCTGACTGATGCAAGGTGTGAGCCAGAGAAGCTAACAATATTAACTAGATTCTCTGCTTCTCCCTTTTCCTCAGATCTCTATTTTCCCATACTTGGTATAGGAGTCTTTCCTGACACTAACTATGGTGTATGTGGTTAGTTGTGTCTCTGTCCAGCTCTTTAGGTAGCCCACAAGATCCTTAAGGGCCTGGCACAGTACTTGGCACACAGTTGATGCTTAACCTAGACTTGATCAATAACTGATTGACTAACTGAATATGTGTCACAGTTGGTCCTTTTCCTTGTTGATGGAGCTGGGGGTGGGGTCCCTCTCCCCAAGTGACATTTTTATTTACCTTAACATAAAGGCCAACTTCGAAGGGAGAAGTAAAACAGCAGTGAGCATAGACATTTGATTCTGAATATAAAATTTAGTGCCACGTTTCCACTGCTTGGGCAAGTTACTTAACCCTTCTTGAATATGTTTTCTTATCTATAAATTAGTTCTACATTGTAGGACTATAGAGAGGAATTAATAATAATAATAATAATAATAAATAGCAAACATCTATATCTCTTACTATGTACTGTGCAGTTTATACATATTAACTCCTTTAATCTTGGCAACCTTCCTATAAGTTAAGTATCTCATTATTAATATTATTTCTGGTTTAACAAGGAGGGAACTGAGGGACAGACAGGTCGAGTAACTTGACCAAAGTTACACAGCAGTAAGTGGCAGGGTTGGGATTTGGACCCAGGAAGTCTGGCTTCAGTCTTTGCTCTCAAATATCATATGTAAAAGTACCTCATACAGCAGTAATAGATTTATCAGAAATAAGACCTACATGCTGGTCACTAAAGGCTATTTTCAAATATCCTGATGTAATATCACGAAGGTTTAATCAACTCATATCTGTATGATGAAAAACATGGGCTTGAAAAATGGTGCCTGTGATATATCTGGCTGTCGTAATGATGGAGCTGAATCTCCTGCACAGCTGATCTGATTGTCTCTAGAAATCATCACTCATTAAGGCATTGAGAGAAAAATGAATCGACTCCAGAGGCCACATGGAGAGGCAGCTCTCAAGTGAGTGGCTCTAGGACCAAGAAGAACTAGGCCCCAGGCAGCTAGGGAAGCTAAAGAGAATTACATTTAACATGACACATAAGCACCATCTAAAAGGTGGGTGGTGCAAAAATACATAAATTTGATCATTGTCTGGTGAGTCAGAAATCCAGTGGCCTTAGATCGAGATCCACATACTTTTAACTCCACAGCATTTCAGATGAAATAGAGTTCTTCCTTATAGAAAGCTGCAAGAATGGCAAAAAGTTAATGGTAATATATCAGCAATAGGGACATCCAGAGGGTAGAGGGTGATAACATCATAGTGGGGAGCCATGTCTGTTCGATTCTGTGAACATGGCCACACGACAAGTTCTGGGCTCTCAGAACACAGCCAGAAACATACAACAAGTAGCTGTGCTGTGGCTGCCTGCCCATCCAGGCCACAATGATAAAGCTGCAGGTACTTGTCATTTCCCTTTTGTGGGTTCCTGAGTTTCCCAGAAACAAAATATTTACATGTGGATTAGGCAGGAAGCAAGCACAGCCCTCCCCATTTAAACAGATGCAGAAGTGTTCACACGGAGAGAAGCCAATCTCTACCCAAGGTCACATGGCCACAGGATGAGCTGGCAGTTGGGGCATTCAGTCCTTGGCCCAAATTTCTAGGAATGGCAGGTCCCCATTGGTCATCCAAGCCTGTAGCAATGCTTTTTGAAAGTGCAGGCTCTGCTCCAGCTTGCCAGATCACCACCTCTGGGGAAGTACTTTGGGATTGTTGGTGTTTTACAAAGGAGACTTCGTGGTTTTAATCTCTTGAGGTCTTGGTTTCAATCTCTGCAGGTCATAAAGAGTTCCCTCCTCAATCCAGGGCTGGGCAGAGAATCAGGCCACCCAGTCCCTCTCAGCCTAATCTAAGAGAATTTCCAGAATCCCCTCACAAGAGCGTGAGTCTGACTTGGGAGCACATTTTGCACAGTTCAGTCTGTCGGTCAGAGAACATTGAGCATATGACATGAATTAGTTACCATAGTGCACAATGTCAGTGTTCCCCAGATCTCCTTGCACACAGTTTTACCATTTTTTTTTTCGCATCTTCTCACCCCTGCAGTGTGCTTTCTCCAGCCAGGACTGAGGGCTCTTTTTTGGAGCATTGCCCTCAGGCTACTATAGCCACCCTGCCTACCCAGAAAGCTGGAGGAGTCCTGGGGCATGTATCACCACCTGCTCCCCCAGACCAGAGACCTATCTTAACCAATGACTGGCAGTGGGGGAGTGTGAAAGACAAGGTACCCTCTGCAGGGACTTTGGCTGAAGTTGTACCTTACTCAACACCACCCGCTTTCCTTTCTTTCTTCCCCACTCCCTCTTTGACCTCCCCTGGGAGCTGGTTCTTAATCAGTCATTTGCACATAAATCCTCATCTCAAGGTGTGCTTCTGGGGATCTTGGTCCAAAACAGTCTCCATTCTGGATAAGAGAGATGTGGCAAGGTCCCCGTCCTCATGAAGGCCTTGTGGCTGGGCATATTTTCAGTCTAGACCATGGAAGCCAAAGTGGATGTGATGGTAAGGTCCTCGCTGACATGCGGGATGAATAGCTTAATATGTTCATTTAAAGTTGTGCTGATCACACCTTTTAATATTTTCTATTTTTGTGCATATTTTATCATGAAGATAATATTAGGACAGTGATATACATTAAACTTAAATAATTTTAACTCAATTATGGAGTGAGTGCTCAATATGTTTTTGTTAATAAGAAATTGAGATAAAAAGAAGTTTGAATACAGTGGTGGCTGACCTGGTGATAGAAGTTAATGTGTCCCCAGTGGAACTGCAGATCCTATGCTGCCATTTTCTAGCATGAGACTACTTCGAGGACTGTAATTAAGGCACCCTCAAGGTCTTTTCCATTTAAAGCAAGCCCAACTCTCTAGCTTTTTCTACCAGCTTTATCTTTCTGCCCCTTCATCATTTCTGTTGCTTTTCTTTGGGCTATCTCCAAGTTCCACAGTCCTGGCATTAATTGTAAGACCCAATATTCCTATAATTTCAGGGTAAGTATTTTTGTGCAGATCATAAACCTGACCTCCTTTGTTATTTAGTTTGAGCTGGATTCTCTGTGGACAGAGTAAGAGGCATGAAATGAATAAATATTTAATTCAAGAGAAGCCTGAGGCTTCAAAATGTTTTTCCATTTGCGTGGCACTGGCCCACATATAGATGTTGCTTTCGTGGAGCTCTGGGTTGGGCCCTGTGATGAAGGACTGGCTACCCCCAGGAACTCTGAGCTCCCCTCAGCAACACCTTGAAGAGGGCTCTGAGTGCGTGGGCCAATGGGAGCCCAGGAAATGACTACAGCAAATTGAAATCAATGAACAGAAATAAATGCCTCGACATTTGCAGGTAATCTTCACAGACACATTAATGATGCTGCCATAAACAACTCCTGAAAATTCCACTCTCGAAGCTGCCAGTGGGAGATGCTGGGCCAGGGAGGAGACTCATGGGGTGGGGCAGGTGCTGAGGTTAAGGATTGAGATAGGAAAGGAGGGCCAGGGAGGGCAGGTGACAGACAGGAGGGTCATCAGGCAAGTGAGGGTGTTCAGAGCCTGGAGGTAGAATTAAGGTGGTGGTAAGGGAAATTGTGGGCATCAGAGAGGTAGGGAGTGGGTAAGTAAGAGGCGATATTCAAAGGAAGCTGGTGTTTGGGAAAACATTCTGCCCCTGATCTGCGATGCTGCGGGCAGTCACCTTCATCTGGATGCGCTCAATGTGTGAGTTTTCTGGCCACCATGTCCTCTTCATGACCAGTGGCTCCAATCTGAGAATGAGCTAGCTGGGGCTCCAATGTATTCTGTCATTATGGTGCAGAGAAGCTGTTTTCTGAAACCATCTGGTTCACCTGGCCCTCAGCTGTAACATGCCTGCACCAATCGACACCTTAGCATTTAGACTACAAAAAAATAGAAATTAATGAGACTGAGAAATGACATATAACCAAAGGTATGAATACAGTTGCAATTTAAAGACTGCATTAACATTCCATTATACTGTAAGGTCTTAGATGTCACTTTTAAAAAAATGCGTTCTGTTAGTTAATAGATAATGGAGGAAGCTCCAAAATTTTATTAAATGATAGCAATGATATTAAAGATATTTGAGCACTTAGCAGTATACGCAATAATTTAAAGAACTTTAGATGAAGTCCTTATTCAATAGGATTATTTCCAAGCAAAAGTGCCTCTATTCTGTACAGGCTTACACTTCCGCAAATTCTAAGAAGTGAATATTTAGCCATCCATCCATCCATCCATCCATCCATCCATCCATCCATCCATCCATCCATCCATCCATCCATCCATGTAACATGTGCCAGGCACTGTGCAAGCCATTGGAGATGCACAGAAGAGTAAGGTGTTCTTGCACTCAGGGAGTTCAGGGTGTAGTGGAACAACTTTGCATTATGCCTTCATTTCGAACCCAAGAAAATTTTGATTGCATACAAGAATTACATGCTTAAACTTAACCCAGTGCTGAGTACTCTAATGGATGAAAGAAGACTTTAGGAAAAACAACTCTAGGCAAGAAGAGCCACCTGTGTTGCCTGATTTTCTCTCCTTCAATTTCTGCCTTCTCCCAGTAATGCTTTTACACTCATTTCCATGATGGTGCCTGGACTCCAGAAGTTCACTATTCCTCTTTTTTCTCAGGCCTATTGTGGACACAGATCTTTCTCTTTCACCCCTTGGCAAAGCGGGCAGGCAAGCACAAAAGCTAAGGAAAAAAGAAATCCTAAAATGTTAATATTAAAAAAGTTATAAAACTATCCACTAATGAAATAAGAATTCCTTATCTCCAGAATTCTAGTAGGATACTCTGAGCTTCTCAGCACAAGCATCTCTTTATTCTAAGATCATATCACTCTAGGTGCTTTCTGGATGGTCACTGCTGATAGGTGGGTTGCCTGTATTTCTTCCCTTCCAGCTCCTGGTCTTTTTGTCTTTATAATCTCTTGGCTTGGTTACATGTATCAGTCAGCTCTTGATGTATAAGAAGCAACCACACAATCTCAGTGGCATGATCATAAGCATTTATTTCTCCCACATTTGTGAGCTGGCTAGTGTGCCTTTGTTAATCTAGACTGGATCAGCTGGGCTAAGCAATATCTGCAAATTTGGTCTAGATTTACTCTACATGTTATTCATGTTCCTTGGACCAGTGGGACATTTGGGGGCATATTCTTCCAATGGTAATGACAGAGGCACAAGGAGGCAAGCAGACACAAGTGAGGCTTCTTAAGGTCTAGGCTCAGAACCAACACAGTTATTTCCAGCTATATTCCATTGACCAAAGCAAGTCATATCGTCAGGCCCAAAGTCAAGTTAAGGGAAGGATGGATTGCAAAGTTACATGACAAATGGTGTGAAGGTAAAAGGGAAGAATTTGGTCTAATAATTTAATTTACCACAAGAGGAAACAGAAGATTTCAAAAGTGAATATATAATATATAGATTTTTCTAATGTCACAGTAATTCCATGTGTAGGTGATTAGTATGTTCTATTTTATTTTTCATGTTTACTGAGATATAATTGACAAATAAGATTAGAAGATATTTAAAGTATACAATGTGATGATTTGTTATACGTATACGTTGCAAAAAAATTCCCCCCACTGAGTTAATTAACTAGTATGTCCAAATTTAAAAAGCAACCACCAAGATGTAAGCAACTAGGTGACTTGGCCAAATTCCCCCAATCTATCCACATGGCTGTCTTTCCTTGGCACAGTATCACGGTCCAGGAGTGAGTCCCCTGTCCACTGTACCTCCTTCTTAAAACAAGTCCAGACCTCACTTTCCCATTTCAAATGGCCTCACTCCACAGGGCATTTCCTGTTTTCAGCCTGGGAGTGATCCAGCTTCTAGTCTCATTTGCATAGCTGAATTGCTTAACCCAATTGTTGAACCCAATGAGAGCTTGGCCCTGCAGGCCTCAGTTGCTTTGCTCCATTCTCTCTTAAAGAATTTTGTGTAGCTACCCCAAGAAGAATGGTTTGCAAAGTTCCAACATTATTATCCATAATATATAAAGCCCTCAAACATATGTTGACTGACATTAATACAACATGTAGTAAAATGGAGGGTCATTCTCTCACATGAGTGGGAATATTCTGGGTATAAATTACCTTTATAACTATCAGGCAAACACTCGTTAACATTATGTGGCCTTTCATCAGCCTCCAGGCTATGTAGCTTGTAGTCTTCACTTCCGTTTGAGGCCTTTTCATTTTATCTACATGTATTTGTATAAATGTTGCCTTTTAAGTTACTTTTACTTGTTTATTAGTGAGGGAAAAACACAACTTTTAGCACTGGCTTTGGGTTGTCAATGAGAGATTATATTGTTGTATCAGAGAACTATTATACCTTCCTTTCAAAATACTAGTTTTTATTTTTGTCATACTATACATATATATATAAATTAAACAGTGAAATAGTTCTACAAGTTTTTTATTAACAAACAGAAAACCTTACTCCTGCCCTTGAACCTCCTTTGACTATTTCTTTGGGTATTTACCTTTGTAATTCTAGCACATTTATACTGCTACTTCGTGATTTTTAGTTTTAGGCATTATCTTTTAATTCCTACTGACTTCCCAGGATGGAAAATGAGTATTTAGTTCTCTTTCAGCACCATCACCTATACTCACTCTTCATTGCTTCTCTCTCAAAATTGTAGTTTAGGTTAGATCAATACTAAGCATTCACATTATTATGACTATGTAAACAATATTCATAGTTGATCGATGTAATATACTATTACATTTTCTCACTTTCTTACAGTGGTAGATTATTTGCAAAGATAGCTGCAATAATTTCTCCCTGAACACACACCCTTTTGCAATATGATCTTGCTGCTTCTCTGCCTCTTGGTTGGTTTCTCTATTTCTTTAATCTTTGCCCAGATTTAGATATTAAATTTCTTATTTCTTAGATCCCATGTCTTTCTCTTTCTTGGTTTACTCCCTTGTTTTGGTGGAGCACATTCTCCATTAGCTTCTTGAGAAAGGGTGCATAGAATGTAAATTTTTAAGGATCTTCATGGTTGCAAATGTCTATACTTTCTTATATTTACTTTATATATTTTCTTTTGAGTATAGTATGCTGAGCTGGAAATCATTTACTTTTACCATTTTGAAGGCATTTCTCCATCATCTTTTAGCTTTGAGTTGCTATTGAGAACTCCAACACAATTCTGGCTCTTCAACTTTTTAATACAATCCATGTTTTTTCTGTTTGGAAGCCTTTTGGGCCTTCTCTTTGTTCTGAGTTCTAAAATTTCACAATGGTGTGCTTTCATGCATATCCATTTCTATTAGGTTAGATACTTAAGAACCCCTTTCAATCTGAAAATTTATATTTTTCGGTTCTAAGAAATTTTCTTGAATCTTTTTCTTTGATGATATCATCTCCTTTGTTTTCTCTCCTCTTTTTCTGGAAGGGTTATTATTCATGTGTTGGACCTCCTGGACTGATTCTTTAATTATCTTATTGCTACTCTCTTAATTTACATCTCTGTCTTTTTTGCTCTACTTTTTGGAAACTTTCTTCACGTTTATCCATCAATAGTCCCATTGACTTTTGAATTTATTCTATAGTATTTTCAATTCTCAAGAGTTTTATTTTGGGGTTTTCCAAATATTCCTTTTAATGTCATCTTGTTCTTGCTTCAGGGATGCAAAATTGTTTGATAGTTAGAGTGCAGACTCTGAGGCCAGATTACTTGAGTAACCTAGTAATTGCATCAACATAAGTAAAGACATTAAGCTCTTTGGGCCTTGGTTTTCCCAGCTTTAAAATGGGGACAATAATTATAACTACCTTAGAGGGTTAGTGCAAAGATTAAATGAGTTAATTCATATAAAGTGCTTAGAAGAGTATTTACATATAACAGACCTTTAATAAATTTTTGCTATTACCCCGTATTATTTCTCTGACAATATTAACAATATTGTCATAGTGTTTGATCCTGCCAAGGCTTTAGTGATTGACTTTGACATCTCTCTTTCAAGTCAGAGACTTCCAGCAAGTATTTGCTGACCCTTGGCTATCAGTTCATGTTTAAGAGTGGGTCTCAGTATTTTCTTCTTGGGCTGGCCATAATCCTCAGAATAAGATACAACAGTTTTCTACCTGGTGGGTGGAGAGTCTGCCTGTCATCATTTTGAAAGCTAATGACGAAGAGAACATATTCAGAATATGTTCTGAATATTCAGAATGGTGACTTCACTTAACCTCTTTTCCAGATGGTCCCCACAGCTTCAACTCTAATCTACCTAGTAAATTCCTGTCTAGAGAACTTCATTTTTGTGATTTTTAGGGACTATGCATTCCATGGAAACATCAGTGGCCTGTCTGTAAAAAGTAGAGTGGGGAACCTAGAGTGGTCTTCTAAACGGACTTTCAACCAATTCTTCTATCTTCAGAGCCACATTTACCTTTATTTCTAGAGGCATCTGGTGTCACCCATTTCTGGGTATTTGGGCAGTTCTATGGTACACATGAGGTTCTAGGCTCTCTCCAATCCCACTGCCTGTTTAGTATTTACTTTTTCAAGTTTGATAAGTTAGTTACTTCCCATTCAGTGGCTTTGTAAAATTTATTTCCCATTATTTCTGCCTTTGTAGGTTTGTCTTTAAAAAAATTATTTCCTGTTGTTTAGTGGTTTCAAGAGGAGGCAGAGATAAACGTGTGTGTGTTCAGTCCACCATCTTTAAACAGAAGTCTCCATTGAACTTATATTTTAGATGCAAAGGTGTATTTAGAAATGAACCCTTGAATACCTTTAGCCAATTTGCACCTCTGTCTAGTTGTCTTACCTCCATTAGATAGTAAATCTTTTTCATTCTCTAATTTAGTTATTGCCATCTGGAGGCAGTGCATTGCTACTGGTCTTGAAAGTACTCATGTAGAAATTAATGTAAGAATGAAAGGAAAGAAGGAAGGAAGGAAGGTGAAAAAGGAAGAAGGAAGAAAAGAAGACTATAAGATCCTAAATTGGGAAAAATTATGCCAAACAAATAAGAGAAATGGTGACTATTTGATGAATTAGTTGGGCCTCGAGCGGTGCACTGATGCCTTACTTTTCACAATTCTGAGTGGCCAGAACATTAAGAGAGTCAGATATCCCACCAAATCCCACTTTTACCTCCTTGATTTCTGATGGTTTGCTAGGGAGCAAATTTCTCCAAAGCCTAGCTTCCTATGGCTATATTAATGTGAAATGTAATAATACATAACTGTAAACTAGTTTATGTGATTCCCAAATGAATGAGTAGGGGGAGGTAATTTATTATCAATTTGCATCAAATTTTAGTTAATGTAAAAAATTCAAAGTTTATTTTAATATACTTATTTCTGGGAAAGGCTTTCCATTAAATCAAGTGTCAAGTCGGGGTAACGATTTGCCTGGGGAAGAGTCTTTATGGTTTTGATGTCTGGGCTCCCTGGGAGAAACCACAGGCTTTTCAGGCCCCAGGTTCAATGCACAGTGGAAAGTTGAGTTTTTCAACTTCCTTGCTTGCTGGTTAAAATATGATGGATGGTGACAATAGGGCCAGTGGTCTCTTCATGGATGACACGAGAACCAGGGCAAGGACTAACAGAAGGAGTCAGGCTTGGGAGGAGTTATAATATGTAACCTTGATCTACAGTAGAGGCCAGCAAACAATGGCCCAAGGGTCAAATCATGCTTACTAGTTGTTTTTATAAGTTACATTTTATTGGAGCATGGCCACACCCATCTTTTTATTTATTGTCTATGACTGCTTTCATGTTGCAATGAGAGAGCTGGGTAATTGCAACAGAAGCTGTATGGCCTGCAAAGCCAAAAACACTATATGAATCTTTAAAAGAGAAAGTTTGCAGACCTCTGGTTTACAAGATGGCTCTGAACCAATCTGAATGTTGTTCAGCTGCAAGTGACAGAGTGTTCCCATAACCTATTGATATATAAAAAATCACCCCAAAACTTGGTGGCTCAAAATAATAATAATCATTTGTTTATCTCATAATTTGCAATTTGAGCAGAGCTTGGTGGGAAAAGCTTGTCTCTGCTCCCCATGGCATCAGTTGGGGCTGCTCTGCTTGGAACTGGATGATCCACTTTCAAGATAGCTCACTCAAATGGCTGGTAAGTTAATGCTGACTGCAAGCTGGAGCTCAGAAAGCCTGGGGACCAGGGCTCCTGTTTCTTATTCATGTGGGCCTTTCTACAGGCTATTCATATTTCCTCACAACCTCAAGTCTATGTTCTAAGGGCAAGTGTCCCAGGAGACAGGAGTGAGATGGCCTGTTTCTTAAAAGCTGGGCCTAGAAACTGCCACAGACTTCCACCATATTCTTTTGGTCAAGTAGTCACAGAGCCCAGATTCAAGAGGAGACATAGACCCTGCTTCTTGATGGAGGTGATGTCAAAAAATTGGGGGAGAGGTGTGCATACATGTTTTAAAACTGCCATATAGAATAACTATTTAACAATGGCCTAAGCAACACAAACTTTTATTTAATCTCCCACGTCAAGAAATATGGAGCTAGGTGTTTATAAGGTTAGTCAAGCTGTCCAATAATTTTCATCAAGGGCTTCATCCTTCTGCTCTGCAATCTTTAGCACATTTCTTTCAACTGTTAAATCTATCACTTCATGGTCACAAGATGGCAATAATAGCACCAACCTTTATGTTTCTACATAATAGTGTCCCAGGCAGGAAAGAAGAGAGTGGGTAGAAAAGAAAACTTCCTGAAATGTTTTCCTTTATGTCAGGAAGTGCACAGTAGACTTCTAGTTAGGATGTCTTATTTTGAATTGGGTCATGAGATCATTTCTTCCCCAACCACTGGCAAAGAGGATTGGAATCCTATGACTGGATTAGAGCAATTGTCATCTAAGGTTGCAGGGACACTTTTCCTGTTCAGTTGCTACTTGCCAGCAAAACCAGGCTTCTTTTGCAAGTAGTAAAGAAAAAGAGGCTGTTGAGTAGTCAACAAATAGTGTCTGAATTTGGGGTATTGTTCAAGTTTGCCCCTCTGTTAATGGAGGTCTTGGAGCAGCAAGGCATCAGGGCTGAGGCCAGGGCTCTGGAAAATGTGGTGGAGATGGAATCTGGATGCAGGGGCCTTTGCTGATGTGGTGGACTTTCAGCTCTGGGACCAAGCTCTAGCTAGAGACTGTCAAAGTGAAAGCCACTTAGGTTGCAGGTTTATGTTCTCATGGTGAATCTTCTTCATTAGCATATCTCTCCTGAGGGTTTTGAAATCCACTATCTCAGCTGGTTGTAGTATCCTATGAGGCTCTGAAAGCTGAGAAGTTTAGGACAGTGTTTCTTAAATCCTGGTCCGTAGGCAGGTGCCAGAATCCCTTGGAGATGCTTGTTAAAAACACAGATTCCTAGAGGATGGCTCCATAGTGTAGTGGTTAGCGTCTGCTTTACATGCAGAAGGTCCTGGGTTCAAGCCCCAGGTGGAGCCATGGACCATACCCCTGGGGTGCACCGCCAGTATGTGGGAGGAGATACCCCACCTTCAGAGATCCAGTTCTTAAGGGGAGATCCAGTTCTTAAGGGGAGATGGCAACATCCGTAGGTCAGGAGTGGAAGGGGTGGGAATTAAAGAGGGAAAAAAAAAGAAAAAAAAACACCGATTCCCAGAGCTCACCTTCAGAGATTCTGACTCAAGAGGCCTGGGATGAAGCAGCTAAGGGTAGAGACAGTATAGCCTTGGACTTCTTTAGCAAGTGCTCCTAAATAATTCTGAGGCCCAATCAGGTTTAAGTACCACTGGTTTATGATTCTTGATGTGATTAAAACCATCTGAAGATGATGAGAAACAGCTAGGGTAGAGTTTTTAGGTCAGGAAATCCCTGCAAAGGAACTGTTTGCTAATTCTTGTGGTGTTTAGCCCCAGGTGGTAGGGAGTCCTCTTAAGCCCTGACATGTCCTGGAGACCACTGTTGTTTGTATCCCAAGAAGTGGAGACCCTCTGCAAGTTTTCCTGGTACTTCTCAAAAGGATAATTGTGAGGTTACTCTATCATCATAGTGCTCATGGAGGACTTGAGCAGCTTTCAAGCATGGGGCTCCCTGGGGACCTTGGTGTATTGGTCTTGTGTTGCCGCAGTAACAAGTTACCACAAACGTAGTGGCTTAAAACGATACAAACTTATTCTCTCACAGTTCTTAAAGTTAGAAGTCTGACATGGGTCTCACTGGGCTAAAGTCAAGGTGTTGGGGGCCTAGGGAAGAATTCATTTCCTTGCTTTTTTCACCTTATAGAGGCCACACACATTCCTTGGCTCATGGTCCCTTCTTTCTATCTTCAAAGCCAGCAATGGCAGGCTGCTGAGCTGTCTCCTGCTCCACTCTTGTACTTATAAGGATACTTGTGATTACATTGAGCCCACCAGATAATCCTGGTTAATCTCCCCATCTCAAGGACCTTAATCACATCTGCAAAGCCCCTTTTGCCCTATAAGGTAACATTCACAGGTCTGGAGATTAGGTTGTGGACATATTTGGGGGGCTGTTATTCTGCCTACCACACTTCACAATACAGCATTGCTAAGAGTCATAAAAGAAATGATTTGAAATTTTATGGTTCAAGAACCATTCCCTTAGCTGAATTAGCTTTTCTCTTTTGAGATAAAGTTTTCTTGGATCATTCTGCTGAGAGCACCAAAGCTTTGGGAGTCAGACCCGTTCTAGGGAGGATTCTCATTTAAGGCAATTCCCCTTTCCTTTGGTTGGGCAAAGGTGAGTTCGTGGCCCTGCCCATGACATGGTGTGAGAGCAGGGGATTCCCTCATCAAACCTGGAGATAGCTCTTTAAGCACAGGGAATTTGTTGTTGCTTTTGAGTAATCCAAAAGATTTAGCACATTGCCCTCATGGTCTGGAATTTTCTTCTATTTAAAGTTTTGCCATATTACAGCAAACATTCTGAAAATTTTCCTCTTTTAAATTTTGTTATTTTTATTTCTTCTGTTAGCATTGTCTACTGTCTCTCTCTTCCTTGGGACATCCTAAGAGACTCAGAAGACACTCCCAAAACCTAATCGTAGGGAAGAGGGTCATCTTGATGTAGTTTAAAGTGAAAGCCCTTTAAAGGCAGAGACAGTGCTGTCTGTCCTTGCTGTCTTGAGATTTCTAGTTATTATGGCCTTCTTCTATAGTTATCAAGACCTTTGAAGTGTATTATAAAATTTCTTTTCCTCATCTGTACCATGTGGCTAATAATATTGTAGTAGGCACAGTTGGCGCCTTGGCCATATTCCTCATACCCTTCAATGCATAGAGGCATTGAAGTCTTCCAATTGCTGGCATCTGCACCTCTTGGCTTTCTATGGCCCTGGAGCCCCCTCTGTCTGTATGCAGCAGGCCAGGAGGCCAACCCTCAATTAATGACCCATGAGAGTAGTCTCCTTGCCCTTCATGCAGGATAATTGAGGTGCACATTCTACAACATCTCCCTAAGCTCACCAACAGGACTGAGTCCTAGTTGCTCATGGTAGTAAATTGATCAATAACAAACCCTTTAGTGGCTGCTTTCCTTTCTCTGCCTCATTTCTCCACTCCCCTACTGGTGCCTTCTAGAATCCCCTCTCAAAAAAAAGACTTGTACTCACATCCTTATTTCACAGTGACCTTTTGGGGGATCTTACATTAAAACAAATGCTACTGAATAGAACATACTGAATAGAAGATTAAACAAGAGAAGAAAGTAAAGTTTACATGACAACCCCTAGCAATAATGAGTGCTCAATTACTATTGGATTGGTTGAGTGGTATGGTTAAGAGCTCGGGCTTGTGGCAGGCACCTTGCACTGTTATTTACTATCCCGAAGACTCTGAGACAGATCTGTAATCTCTCTTGGCTTCTCTTTCCACATCTGTCAGATGGAGATAATCAGAGTGTACTGTGGATTGGGTAAAGGTTCACTTTTAGTACCTTATAAGGCTCAATAAATACTAGCTATTTTTGTTGGGGGTTTCTTTATCACCTGTAGGCCAAGTAGGTATTCGGCCTCTCTTACCTACAAAAAGGCCTAAAAACAGAAAATCTCAATTCTAAAATCCTGTCAGGAAACACAGGGAGACAAGAATGGCAAGAACATTTTAGTTAAGTAAAAATCTGGACATTTTAAAATTCTCAAAGAATTTTTGAAGTAGAAAGAATGTCAGTGGTCAGCTTTGTCTCCAATAAGCTCAAGTATTTCCAGAAGAAGCCCCCTTGAATCATATAAGTGGCAGAAACATCAGACTGGGTGGGAAATGGTCTTTTAGAACCAGGCTAGAGTCTAATGGGCAGATGATCATTGGGTCAAAAAGGGAATCAGTAAAATCAGACTGTGCACTATCGACAAGATCTTCTCTTGTTTCTTTATTTCCTGGCCCCTTGTGTTAGCTAAAGGGACTGAGAGACAGCAGTGAGGACAGACTCTCAGCTGCTGATATCTCCCTTGGGAAAGGGATAGCACAGGCAGGCTGACAGCTTCTCACTTAAATAGAACCCCACAATCCAGTTGAAGCTGCAATGTGACAGATTACAGAAGAGGGAAAAGGGGAAATGGGGTGGCCAGGGGATCCAAATCAAAACCAGATTGGCATGGCTTCTGCCCCACACTATGTAATCTTCCCATTTCCTTGGCATTTGGCCTATCTGCTTGGTCCACAGTGAAGGAGAACTTTTTTTTTTTTTTTTTTTAGAAAATACTTGTTTATTTGAGCGCACTGAGTATTTTTTTTTCAATAACTATATACTAGAAAATCAATGACACTCTCGAAAACAGAAAAAATGGTTTTGTTGGTTTTAGTAATTACACAAGATATGAGTAGAATGAATTTGACTCAATGTAGTCACTTAAAATGGATAATACAGACCTTACAGAAAATCCAGCCCTAGAGAGCTCTTTTTGATATTTGTGCTATAAAAATTCTATCATTCATTTCTTCATCCATTCAAAGATCATTTATTAAGCATCTGTTATGTGGTCTAGAAGTTGACCCTTAGACAAGGATTTGAATGTTTATTTGAGAGGCGATCCCAGGAAACATCAGTAAGGGAGGGGCAAGTGAGGTTGGGAAAGGAAGGCAGGCAGGCAATGAAGAGCATATTATCAAATCCATTACCACTGTGGGCAACTGGAATTTCATACCACTAGGGAACTTTCCAAGCCAATGTTGAACACTAGCTTCAGTTTTCTCATCCAGGGAGGGGTGAGGGTATGCCAACTCCCTTTAGGCATCATTTGAGGGCTGTTGGGAAGGGCATTAACTCCCAGCCTGCCACTGGAGCAGCAAAGCAGGCTCCAGAAGCCAGAGAAAACACTTGGGCAAAGATGCCGATGGTGCCTGTTGGAACTGGAAAGATCTGCACTGAAGTGGTCAGGGCTACGGGGCACAGGTGGGCACCAGCAGTATCCGCTAGACTGAGTTGCAGACAGTGTTAGGTGCCAGGAATGCAAAGGGAGAAGGCGTGAACCCTGCCTTCAAGGAGCTTATAGTTCGCAGAGGACAATAGCGCAGTTGATGGTTAAATGCTATATGACAAGTGCCTTGGCAGGAGTTAAGTCCAGGATGCTATGAGGAAAGGCTGTGATGGGTGGGAGTACAGAAGAAGGGCACAGGCATGCTTCTTGGAAGAGATGAGGTTGACTTGAGTCTTGCTGGATGAGGAGGAGGTGTATGGGAGAGAAAGTCAAGAAAAAATTTTTCAGGTAGGGGGACTTGCTTGAGCAAACGTTTGAAGGTACAAGAGAGCATTTTGACAAATGTCCTTTATGTCTTGTTTTTCATGGTATGTATTTTCTTTTACTAAGAGAAGTCTTCTTTCAGCTCTACAACTATCCATGGTACTCATTATTACATGTCTAATGCACTCAACAAATTCTATTATTTTATGCTGGATGTGTGGGCCTATCTGTTAATATCTGCAGTTATTACCCAGGAACTAAATGAACCTTGGAGTGAATATTTTCTTTTCCTTAAAAAAATAAAATAAGGAGAAAAGGTGAAATGTCAGAAAAAAGAAAAAAATATTTTAAGCCATGAGTCTTCACAGATGCGTGGCATGCTTTTAAAAAAAACATGAAAAGATGTGAATTTGAGATGGGGCTAGGATGCATTCCCAAGACTAGCGTGGATGTCTCTCAGACGCCTGCAAATGGCTTATCAAAGGCTCCAGCTGCAGATCGGACTCATTTGTCAAAGGACTGACATATGATGACGTCATTTTGCCAGAAGCTATCTTTGGCTTGGCTTAGAAAAGGTGTATTGGGAGAGCAGGATGGGGTCGCACCCTAGCCAACCTACAGGATTCATTTTTATTGCCACCTACTTTTTTTCTATGTGTTGGGTGGCTTGATGGAATTGCTGTGGTTGATGGTGGCTGATGGGAAAGAGTAGGAGGAGAAGATGGGTTCTTAATCCCCATAAACACCAGATTTTAAAATGTGCTTAAAAATAGCATGCTAACAGTCTAAAGTAGCCTTGGGCAAAATTGTGAAGCAGACAAGGTCTATCTTCCTCAGTCCATGCTTCCCCCTTTTCTGCATTTCTTTGCTGGTTAAGGAGGTTCTACTATCCTGGGAGCCAGTGTGAAAAGGTTGACCAGATATTTTTTCTATGGGACTAGGGAATTGCTGTTACCCCAACACAGATGGATTTGCATTTTAAAAGAGAACCATGGGTGGTAGCAATGCTTAACACAAAGGAATGCCTCAATAATGGAGGAAATTTAGGCACAGTGGGAGCTGGATTTGCTGGCTCCTTTCAAATCACACCAGATAGATGACTATCTTGTTTGCTAATTGTGCAAGAAAGTTGGCTGCTACAAATAGGGCCAGATATTAATTTAGGGTGTTATAATTCTGGATATTCTTGGAGGGTGGGTAGGAATTTTGAGGGGGCAGTGACTTCTGGGGTGCTGATGATGTCTGTTTTGATCTGGGTCCTGATTATGTGGCTGTTTGCTTGGTGAAATCTTATCAAATGTAAAAACTAATCACATGAAAGAAGTTTAAAAAATTAGCTTTGGAGTCTGAGAAAAGAAGAGTTGGCTCTGGGAGTATCTATTCTCTCTCGTACTTTACCAAATACTTACATAATTTAATCCTCACACCAACCCTCTGAGCTGGGCCCAATAATAACAACCATTCTGTAGATATGAACACCAAGTCACAGGGACATTTGACCACTTGCCTAAGATCACACAGCCAGTTAGCAGCAGAGCAGGGGTTCAAATACAGGTCTTACAGCTGGAAAGTCTGCTCTTTCAAATGAGTAATGCACAAGAGTAGAGACTACCCTCCCATTCTCCAACACCTTAGATGGCTGTAGGAAAATCCTAGTTTGGTCAGGGGTCTGAGTGGCTTCTCTACTTGTCTGAGAAGAGATGATTGTCAGAGAGGAGAATGTGGACAGTTGGCAGCTGGGGCTGGGGAGCCAAGATGTCAGAGTTTATATTGGGACATTCCAGACTGGTGTCAGTGCTCAGAACTTGAAGAGGAACTGACATGTGTGGGCAGGGCCCCAGAGTAGTTGTATGCTCAGGGAATGGTGAGCTGGCTCAGGGCATGATGCCGGGTAGGCACAACTGGGGCATGCTAAGGGTCCAGTGTTGAGATGATTCAGTTCAGCAGTTTTGACGTGAAATAGAATGAGTCCTGGGAACCTTGAATCTTCAAGAACCAAAGAGGTAGAGGGGTGTTTCTGGCCTTCCTGAGCCTATAGTTGAGAAGCAAAGTGAGTGGACAGGGAAGGTATATACTTTACAAAGATGGCCACAATGGTAGCTGTCATTCTCACATGATCTTCTGTCATGGGACCTGCCACTCGTCCATCAAGTTTATGTCACCATCCCTTTGAATCTGGTGAGACCCTGTGATTCCTTTGACTAACAAAATATGCTAGAGGTGTATATATACCGGTTCCTGGTGTAGCCCCTTAATTGGCCTGGTGGCTTCCCCTTGCTGCCTCTTGATACTCTTGCTCTTGGGAAACTCCGCTCAGAACCTAGCTTCCATGCTGTGGGAAGCCCAAGCCACATGAAGGTACTCCACTTGATAGCCCGAGCTAAGCTGTTGGCTGATAGCCAGCATCAACCACCAGCCGTGTGTGCACCATTTTGGACGTCCAGCCCGGTCCAGCATGCAGATGAGTGCAGCTGCAACTGCTTGAGAGATCCTAAGTGAGAACCATTTAGCTGAGTACAGTCAGCTTATAGAACCCAAGAGACAATAATAACTTGTTTTAAGTCACTAAGTCTTAGAGTTGTTTGTTACACAAGAACAGAACGAAAAAGAAAAATAAGAGTCTCAAAGGATTGAAGTGCTGGAGTGCTGAGGTATCAATCTGGAATGTAAGAAGGAGCTAATTAAAGGAGCTAGGCTTACATTCATAAGAATGCCAGCAAGGCCACACACTAGCCCTGGAATCTTCAGCAAGTTATCACCTCTCTGGGTTTTGGTTTCTTCATCTATAAAATGGAGACAATTCATTCCATAAACACAGAATATTGTGTTTGGATCCCAGTTGGGGTAGGCAATGCGAAGATCAATATAACCTAGCCTTTGCGATCTCATACTCATTCTAAGATGAAATCAGGCGCCATGAGAACATTTGCGTATAAATGCATGCCAGTACATGTTAATTACATGCAAATCCCTTAGAACAGTACCTAGCACATTTTAAGTGCTCCATTTAAGTCTGCTGTCATTATTATGCAGTGTCTGCAACTTTTCTGAACAGCATTTGTACCTTGATTGCAGCTTTAAAAAGCTAACTGGGTACAACTACTTTGGAAAAACTGTTTGGCAATAAAGTTAAACATATGCCTACCTATGACCCAGCACTTCCACTCATGGGTGTATATCCAACAGAAATGGGTCTTCATAGCCACCCAAATGCATATCTAAGAATGTTCATAACCACAGTATTCAGAACAGCCCCAAGGTGGAGACAATTCAAATGTCCGTCAATAGACAAACGAATAAATAAGTTGTGATATGTTCATTCAATGGCATGCCACTCATTAATTAAAAAGGATGAACCCCTGTTTCATGCAACAGCCTGGATGAATCTGGCAGACAATGAGTGAAATAAGCCATACACGAAAGAGCACATGCTGCATGATTCCTTTGTAAAAATAGGCAAAACTAATCTGTGCTGATGGAAGTCACAATAGTTGGGGGATGTTGACTAAGAGGAGGCATGAGGGAACCTTCTGGGCTGCTGGAAAAGTTCTATATCTTGTCCTGAGTGGTTATTATGCAGGCATATACATATGTAAAAATTTAGCTGTGCACTTCAGATGTGTGTTCTTCACTGTATGTGTTATATCTGAATAAAAACATAAATAAAAAGGAGGGAAAGCTTGCTGTGGGTGGGTTGCTCCTAGGTGGCCACTGTCCTGGAGTTCAGCAGAAAAGGAGAAAAGGGCGGGGTTTCTAGGTGAGGAGTTTTTGGAAGGCGATATCTTCTCTTCCCCTAGGAAGTGGCAGTCCCCTTAAGTCAAGTGACTCTGGAGGTCATTGGGAAACTCATCCCCTGGAACTGTCCTAACTTGCTTGTGGTTCCCTAAGGCTGTGCTAGGGCCAGTATGGGGTTCTCCCACGGGCCCCCAAGTTCCCAAGGCATGGGCCCACCTTTCCACAGGTATAGCCTCAGCCTCCAAGTCTGAGAAACCTCATCTGAAAGGGCAGCCATGAAATTAACTCGAAGCATCAATGACTTCAAGAATCAGTAACACAGCCAGGGGCCAGAGTGGAGATGCAGAGGGGTTCAGGGGAGATGAGTGGAAGTTGAGCATAAGGTCATAGGGCCAGTTTGCTATGGAATATGATTCCTGACAGCTGGGGACTAGACGTGTTCCAGGAGCCTGTTCCTGGGTCAGGGGGCCTTGGATCAAGTGGTGGCAGCAGGGCGGGCTTCCCAGAGTGGGAGGGCTGGCTGGAGAAGGGCTTCCCTGAAGTCTCCTATTACCCCCATCCCTACCCACAAAGCTCCGCTGGCCTCTGTCACTTCCAGCACACTCAGGCTTGGAGAGGGGGTCTTCTCGTAGTCAACAACACATGATCTTCCCCTCCCCCAGTGAGGGACCAAAGCACACCACCGTACAGACCATCCAAGGCCACTGTAGCCCTGGCCAGCCATCCTAGGCCAGCCGAGCACCGCGGATTCAGTATAATTAATTTAGAAATGAGGGTGGATTTTATCACCATCTATGCGGGAGCAGGTTTTGCTGCTGCCTGGGGGCTTCCCTAAAGAGAGCCCTCTGGCATTGGCCCCCTGGGGCATGCTCTCCCCCCAGTGCCCCTGCCGGAGGGCCGCCAAGATCCCCATGCAGAGCGGCGAAGCCCCCAGGGAGCCCCCTCTCAATCTCTGCCCTCCCACCCACGCGTTCCGTTCCTGGCATTTCTCCGAGGACTCGGGGCTGGCGCGGGGGCGGCCCGGGGGCAGCCGGAGGCCTTGGCACGGCCGCAGGGTAATTGGAGCGCGCCGGGGACCGCATAGGGGAAAGGGAGATGTCCCTCGCGGCGCTGGTGCCAGCCACACCCGGGGAGGGGGCAGTCGGGACCCGGATGGCTATCCAAGAGTGCGCGCGGCCACAGAAGCCCCCTCCCTGGCTGAGCGCCCGGATCCCGCCGCGCCCTCCCCGCGGCTCCGCCCGCTCATTAGTGGAGGCTGGGCTGGCCCGTTCGCTTCTCCGGCCGCCAATTACCCGCCTTGCTGGCTCCTAGCGCGCCGCCTGGCCAGACAAAGGCGCGGGCGGCGGGTGGGCGGGGGGAGGGGAAAGGAGGGAGGGAGCCCCAGGCGCCCGCGCCTGCAAAGCCGCTGCGGCGGCGGCGGCGGCGGCGGCGGCGGCGGCAGCGGCGAGATAAGGGCGACTGGGACGCGCCGCGCTCCAAATGGAAATGAACCTTGCGAGCGGGGGAGGCGAGCGCTGCAGTGCGCCCGGCCTGAGCGCCAAGGTCAGACGCCGCTCGCCCCCTTCGGACTTGCTTTTTTAATACAACGACATCAACGTCCCTCGGATCCCGGGTTGCCCCTCCGGCACCAGCCTCTCGCCCAGCACCACCGTGCGTTTTCAAAGTGCTGGAGTGAGGGCTCCACGTGCCTCGTGCTCTCTCCCTGGCTTCCTAAACATGCTGTAGGGTTGTGCTTAGCACGGTGCTGTTAACCTAGGCCTTCCATGCTTACCCCATCAACAACCTCCACGATCCCTTAGGGTCCCAAGCCATTCCCAGACAAAACCGAGTTGGGAACCTGGGTCAAGGGTCTGTTAGAGTCAGCGCCCGCGCCTTGGTAGCCCTGCTTCCGGCCATCTCTTTTGATGATCAGGCGATTTTTTAAAAAATATTTGGAAACATGAAGCACCGGGAGATGAAATGATTTATTCACAACTCCGCAGGTTAGTGGCAGCGTCTAGAACATATATAGTTTATGGTCTTCCAACATTTTAAATATCCTGACTTTTTCAGGAAAATAAAAAGCCATCAAAATCTTGCACTCTGATATTTTCAGATTCTAAAACCCACTAGGAGTCCTTCCCATTAATCTCTTTTCATGAGAGAGAAAACAGAGGGTCTGGGGACTTCCTGACTAGCTACAAAGATTGTGAGGTTTAGTTTATTTAGTTGTCATTCCGAAAACCATAGGTTAAAATATATATATATATATATATATAATCTAAATCTATGATTATTATGCCAAATACTAGTTTTGAATTTCCAGAATCGCTGGCCCAGGTAGACCCAAGTTTCGGGGACTGAGTGTGTGAGGTGCCCACCCTGCCCTAGGTCTTCTCTCCAGAGCAGGAGCTGGGAGCCTTCTGGGGGGTGCTGCCAGGGGTTTCCTGTTACTCTTCCCTGACATCTGTCACCCTGGCTCTAAGGGGCTTTAAGAGGCCACTTCCCCTTCAAACCAGCACACTGGCCAGTGAAGGCACAGACAGGGTAGGGGTCAGGGAGTCTCAGGCCTCGAGGCACGCCTGTGTGATGAGATGTAGGCTGCCTCAAATGAAGACAAATGTCCCTCAATAAAAGCGCCATTCCCAAGGGCTCTCCTTGCTGTCTGCTGTCAGCTGGCGGCTTAGGGTTCCTGAGGTCAAGGTCTTTCTCCCAGCTGCATGCACCTCCCCCTCCACCCCCTCCTCCCTGAAGCCACTTAGCTTTTTGCAGAGAATAGACAGTAGGGGCCTTGGCCTCCTCCTTCTGCTCACAAACGCTGGCCTCGGAGACCAGGCGCTGGGCCAGAGACAAACAGAGACAGAATCTGGAAAGCTTAGTGCGAAATCACTGTTTTCCCTTTGGGGTGGAGGTGTGGAGAGACATCTCTGTGCCAGCCTTACAGACCACAGTGTGTCTGCCTGCAATGGTGGTGGGGGAGCGTATCTGCTCAGGAAAGATCCTCATTCATGTCGGTTCCTTCCTGGGGGTCTGAAGATACCTGCCTTACAGAGCAGTCATTTGTCCCTGCAGCTTCTCACCAGGAGGCCCTGTCCTGGGTGGCAGGCACTTAGCTGGCGTGCTTCAGTGACTCCCTACCAATCTTTAAAATATCAAAATCCCTCTGTACTCCTTAGTAAACAGCCCCAACCCCCCAAGGGCCCTGCTATCAGGAAACTCGCAATCCAGCAAGGAGAAGGTTAATGGAAGGTTTGGAAGGGGGTGCTTTAGGACGCTGCCCCAGCCTGCTTCCTTTCTGACTGGTCAGTGGGAATGACAGGCCGCCCCCAGATGCTTTAACCAAAAGTATTAGGTGGCTAGTTGGTGACCTATTGGTAAACTTGAGGGACTTCA
Organism: Pteropus vampyrus; assembly: GCF_000151845.1. Classification (NCBI taxonomy): domain Eukaryota; kingdom Metazoa; phylum Chordata; class Mammalia; order Chiroptera; family Pteropodidae; genus Pteropus; species Pteropus vampyrus. The sequence goes on along the minus strand of NW_011889185.1, from coordinate 9,353 downwards.
CTCTCAAATATTTCCTCTGTGGAGGTTCCAAATATTTCTCTCACGATTTCATTGTTTTGTATTCAGCTTTGGCCTCTCCTTTGGTCCTGTTTTCAAATGTTCTTAACATCTTTGTCTTTGCAAATCTTGTGCTTTGGGCATAGAGCAGCCAGGGAGGAGTGGGAGTCAAGATACCGAGGTTGATGCAACTACCTTCTCTCCCCCACCTGCCCAGCTGGAAGACATAGACATTACTGTTTGTGTGGGAGGGCCCGGGGACCTGAGGATGGAGTCTCACAGTGGGGCAGAGTGGGCCCACCTTCTCCTCAGCACCCTGGCCTATGTGCTTTGGGAAATCTGGAGCAACTGCTACATTTCTTTCCAGGGGTTTGGTCATGGCCAGCTGTGGGTGATTGTGTTGAGAGTGGAAGCTGGCGCCTATCATCTTCTCACCTACACATACTCCAGAAGGAAAGCAGAGAGACCCTCAGCTCATTACTGTTTAAGATTTCCTGAACTGGACAATTCAAAGTTGGCCCCACTCCCCTTTGGAGAATTCCCCTTTGGAGCCACGCAGAGCCCCAAGTTCAGTTCAGGCCTAAAATACAATCTTTGTAGAAGCCAGCTCAATGCCTCCCAATGCCTTCCTAGGGTTCTTAGTGAGATGGGTCATCTGACGGCTTAGAGGCTTCCCTGGATTCTTCCTAGGTTTGAACTCCAGAACCCCCACTTCCTAGCTGTGTGCTCTTGGACCAATTGCTGAATTTCTCTATTTCCTCATCTGTATAATGAGGATAATAAAAGTACCAAAATCATAAGGTTGTTGTGAAGATTAAATGAAATAATGCATATATATTTAACAAGGTAATTGCTCATTTAGTATCAGTCATTCCTCCCTCCCTGCCTTCTTCTTTCTGTCTCACTATCCCTCCATTTCCTAAATTCTCACTGTTCTTATGAACTCAACGCAATAAATTTGGCTGTGGGAGAAATCATAGATAGTGTGAGTTAAATTAGGCAGAAGAAGAAGAGAGAGAGTAGATGGCTACTGCAGAAACCATATTAGGTCTTTCAACTGAGGGGATCAAATGTAAGGAACTGGTTACACAGATGATGGAAATGCTAAGAAGCCACACAGGTAAGGCAATCCAGAGATTCATGATAGCAGGAAGCAGTTACTACCCTTTGGGCTGGAAGGCTAAAGGGAGGAAATGGTGTTATTGGAACCTAGAAGATGGGTCCATATGACATGTGAGGGCATGAAGGGAGGGACCCTGGAGCCACAGAAGAGTCACAGCTGCTGCTAGGGAGGCCACAGGAAGCAGAGCAAGAGGAGAAGAAATGCCCTGGCTTCTCCCCTCTTTCTGCCCTCGAATCTTCTGTGAGGGCCTCTCATTGGCCAAACCTCCCATTGGCCAAACCTCTTTGGAAGCCTGAGAGCAAGAGAGCCCCAGAACTGTGATGCCCTGTAATACAAGGCAGGTCGGAAGTGTGGGCATGGAGCAAACTGGCATTTGACCAGTGCAAGGACAAGGCTTTCCAGAGCCCTGCTGTCATGGTGAAACCAGGTGACAGAGGCCTTTTCAAACCTCATGAAGCTGAGTTCAGTCCCAGCAACAGGTTACAGGTTTCTTGTGTTTATCTTGGACTTCCTAAGAATGGCCTCCAGCCTGTAGGAGTGCTGGATTTCCATCTCCACTCCCCTACAAATGCCACCTTTGTCACCAAGGTAACTGGCCCAAAGTCATGATGTGTAGTAGCTTCATTAATTGTCCCTCAAGCCTTGAGCTTCTGTTCCTTCTGAACCTGGGGAAAGTAAATGGGAAAGGGGAAGGGGATGAAAGATTTAAGACTACTTTCTGAGGACTTACCTTGAAACATTCCAAGTGAGAGGAGCTGAATTCTAAACACATCTTGCAGACAGAACCCTGCATAGTTCTTCTATACTGAGAGATCTATGTATCTCAAGAAAATAAATAGAATTATACTTCTGTGGAGCTTGTAGGAAAATTCTAGATGGACAACAGGCCTGCCTCAGATCAGGTCTTATTTGCAGAAACTTTACTTATCGCAAAGGTCCTTGGGAAGATGGGTTAATTTGGAAATTGGGTTAATTGGTTTGGAGCCACAAACCAAACCAAACCAAACCAAACCAAACCAAACCAAACCAAACCAAACCAAACCAAACAGTGGCTCTTTTCATGTCTTAAACACATATATTTTCTTTATTAAACGTCTTATTTTGGTGCTGTATTTTTCCTTGTTTATCATTTTGATGGATAGGTCCTGGAGTTTCTGGAGCAATGTCCTGAGTGACTTGTGGCATAATGATGATGGTTGTCTTGGGAACGTGCGGGATGTCTGGCTCAAGCAATCTCCTACGCCAAGGTAGGAACACGGCAGGGAGAGTGAGCAGTCGTTAGTGGGTTGATCGATTCTCTTTTGTCCCTGATAGTCATTGATGTTTTCACCTTACCCAGACCTCAACAGGATAGGCATTAATTGACAGAAGGGACAAGAGACATTTGAGACAAAGAACAAATTTCAGGATCACTCTGGTGGATCCCAAGCCCCAATCCTCAGGACATTAGCTCCTGGGACCCTGAGAGAAAGAAGAAGAGGGACAGCAGTTTTTCTCAAGTGTTCATTTGTGGATTGAAGGAAACCTCTAGGAGAGAGAAGTTCGCCTAGTAAATGACTACATAAACAACTTTCCAGGGGGCCTATTTAAAATGCTCAAGGGAATAAATTGTTTTAAAGCATTTAAAAAAACACCATTTACATACAATTAATATGTTGATTGCACAGCAATCTTATTAATTCATTATAGCAAGGATTCCTACATAGCAAAACAGCCTTTCAACACTTAGCTTAGTTTGTGATATAGCATGAACCCTGAAATTACACACACACACACACACACACACACACACGTATATATAAATTCACTATATATAACCACACACATGCACACACACACACACACACACACACACACACACATATATAATTTAGTCTTTAGTAATTCCAATCTCATATCTCAGCATCCACGTACTGCCTTACACAAACACACCCTCTGCTACACAAGGTAGAACGATTTTCTTTTACATCCTTATAACCCCAGAGCCCTGGTTTGTTATCACAGTAAAGGGCCATGACTGAGTGAAACACTTGATAATCAAGATTTACTGTGTGAAAAATGTCGACGTTACGGTTTAACAGAAACTCTACTTTTAGTGAGCAGGGGAAAGGGATATACTAGAGGTTAGGAGAAGGGTGGCAGCCAGTGGAGAGCTAGAGTGATCAGTAGATGCTAAATGACAGATGTCTGGGAAACTTCCACTGGGCATCACCAGGAAATGTGGTCTTGACCCAGACGCTGCTAGAAAATAATGGGATGTTTTGGTGCTTCACTGCTGCATAATACCCTACCCTAGAACTTGTTAGCTTGAAACAAAAGTGGTTTTATTATTTTTCACGATTCTGTGCACTGACTAGGGCTCGGCTGTGTGGATCTTCTGCTGGTCTTGCTTGAGGTAGCTCATGTAGCTGAAGTCAGATGGTAGATGGGACTGGAATGTCTTCGATGGCATCATCAACATATCTAGCTCTTTAATGGGGGTTGGCTAGAGGGTTGGGGCCTCTTTCTCTCCACATGGTCTTTCCACAAAGCTGACTTGGGCTTATTTTCTTGGTGGCTGGATCTCGAGAGTGGATGTTCCAAGAGGACAATGTGCACATGCTGATCCAGCCTCTGCCTATATCACTCTTGCTAAAGCCCCATTGGCCAAGGCACATCACATGGTCAGGTGCAGAGACAGAGTGGGTGGGGACTAGACCAGGGGGTGAATACTCAGAGGTGTAGTTCACTGAGAGCCCCCCACATCCTGGTCTATCACAAGGAGACTACTGTTTCTGTCCTCTTTGAGGTTCTGATTCTGTATGTCCTATCTTCTCATCTCTTCCTCCCTCTTGCTCTCTCCATCTCCCTGTTAGAGGCAGAAGAAGGGTGGGGAAAGAACAGCATAGTGGTCAGTGGTGATAGTGGTGGTGTGGCCAACCCCCTTCCTCTGACCAACATCTTGAACAAGTTGTTACTTCTGAACTTATCTCCCCTCCCCTGGAATATAAAGGGTTATATAATATACAGACTGAACAAGCAGGATGTATTTTTTCTAAAGATTCCAAGTCAGATGTTTTAATATTTCACTGAGCCACTGCAGAAAGCCCTTCATTATGGGATGGAAATGCTTGGAAAATGGCCTTCTAATTAATGCGAAATGAGAGAGTGCCCCTCAGAGCAAGGGAGACTTGGCAGCTATGAGGGTGATGTCAGCATGCCAACACTTCCTGGGTGGGGTGATTGGATAGGGCCCCATCCCAGGATATATTTGTTTCATGGAACCCATTCAGCATAAATCCTGCCACAGGGCCAGGCTAGAGACAGCAAACTGAGAACCTTCCACAGCTCGCTGAGTTACCGCTTCCCAGAAGTTGCTGAAGCCATTGATCTCGATCTTTTTCAATCATTAAATTATTTTGGCATTCAAGCACACGGCAGCAGGTCTGTGCCTGGCGACCTGCAGGATGTGGAAGCAGGTTCAACAACGGGTCCTGGGCATGGCTTTTTCTGGGCACAGCCTCAGTCACATGGTACGTTACAGTGACCTTTATGCCAGAGTGCAAGACTGCTTCTAAATAGAGACAAAATGGTTCACTTGGCTAGCCCTCCCTCTCTCCTCTGAGAGTCTCAGTAGAGCAGTGCCTTTGGGAGAGACCTTAAAAGCAGCTCAAATCCTGCCATGAGAGCCCCCTGAGAGACAGGCACTGGGCTATGTAGCTCTGTCATCTTGGGTATTTCCCTCATTGAATGAAGCAATTGGCAGAGGGAATTAATCTTGCCTTGAGCTTGGACCATTGGGTGGGAATAATAGCAAGAATATTATCTAATATTTATTGAGCACTTACTGTGTGCCAACACTATGCTATTTTTGTTTTGCATTTGAACGTGACAACAAACCCTTGAAGAAGATACCACGATTATTTCTCCTTTATAGATCAAAGATGATAAGTAACATGTCCCACAGTTAGCCATTTAAAAAAGATTTGCTGCCCTCCAGGTTGCATGGCTTACTTAGTTCTGTGCATTTTATGATGTTCAATTTAATCAATATTGATTGAGTGCCTGAATAATGCCAGCACCGGAGGAAGATAGGGCCTAAAGGACAGAGAAAGGATAGAGTATCTGTGCTTGAGGGTTTTGCCATACAGATAAGGAAGGAGAGTCAAACTGTTTTCAGAACAGGTCCAAATAGTTACCCACACTGATGACAGCTTTTTCTGCATATGACTGTCTTGGGAGATGGTGGAGTACAGTGGAAGACAGTGGCTGCTGGTATCCCCTCTGACCTGGGTTTAAATCTCAACTCTGTTGTGTGGTTTGGGGCAACTTAATCAGCCTTCTGAAACTCAGTTTCCTCTTCTGTAAAATGGGCCTGACAATACCTTCTTGGAAGTACCATAAGGAGTAAAAAGTCTGGCATAAAGTAGGCTCTCAGTAATTTTCTCAGCAAGTGTGTCCTTCGGGGAAGAACATGAGTGATGGCAGGTGTAAGGTAGGAAACAATTTGGAGAAGAACAGAGAGGGGATGAGGGCAAGTGGAATATGTCCATCATGGTTGATTTTGTGCCTGATTATATATACAATTGCACTCACACACATACACATGTTTATGCCTACTGGATGTGAGATCTGGCAGAGCAGTTAGAAGTTGGGGAGGGAAGCTCAGTGAGAAATGCCAGAGAAGCTGGATAGTCTCCTTAGTCCTTGAATGGGACCCTGTGCCTCATGACTCAGAGTTCCGGACTTGGGTTCATTTACCTCAAGCCACTGGCTTTCTGCTTAGCTGGGCATAAGAGAATATTTAACCACTAGTAAGGCCTAGGCACCCACCCATCCAAAGGAGACTTTCTTAGTCCTGGATCAAGGCTATGCAGGTTCTGCAGTTAACTCTTTTGGAGGTGGATTGGAGGAAGATTTGGAAGGCTGGGTGGCAGGGAGACTCCTTAAGGGGTTTGAGTCAATGGTGAGTAACCTTTATATAGTATTTCAGTATTTTAACACTTGTTTGACTATACCAGTGTGCCTGACATCAATTCTGAGCCTAAAAGTTGCTTTCCATTTTAGCAGCATTGCCAAAATGCCTGCTGTGTTCAAGGCACTGGGGGGTGGGGAGTGGTAATGTAGAGAGAACTACCATTGTTACTGCTTTGTAGTTGAGGGAGCAAGTTCCCGCCCCTATTAGTGGAATAAAATTCAACACTCAGGCTCATCTGCCTAGATAATCAGAGTCCAGCTTTCAGGGCTCCCTTTTCCTGGCCTGTCCAAGTTACTGGTCCTGGGTGCTCCCACATTGTTGCACAGCCAGAAGTCTCTTTCATGCTAGAGGACTGGAAACCTGTCCCTGAAACTGTTCTGAGGTGCCTCTGGGGGCAGCTGGGCCCCAGACAGTCCCAGGACATCGCCATGTATAATGCCCAGGGCACTGTAGCATAACGCTGCAGGTGGGAGCTATGCATCCAGCATTGGTGGCTGCCCTGCCACCAGCAGTGCAGTCTTGCCCAGATCGCAGGGCAGTGGAGGGTGATGGGGTGCTCTCAGAGCTTCTCTGAGCCACCACTAGTCAGAGATTCTGGAGCTGCAGGTCTTCACGTTTTCTCCCAGAGCTTCTTGGTCAGGGGCACAATTGCTCCTGGAGGGTCGGAAAGAGACTGACCCTCCTGGAGCAGGAGTGAGGCTGGCCTAGCTGCCCCATGGGGACCCAAATCAAACCAGCTAGAGGAAAAAGTAAAATATACTAGTCCAAGGAATGAAAGTGTCCAGCAAATAGCTTCAGACATAGGGTATCAAACCATAATGTTAGGGTTTTGTCACTCCATTTCTTAGCCAGCTTCAAGCCATATGGTGGGCAAGATGTCTGTTACCCTCGTGGAAATAGTGTCTTATCTCTGGGAGAAAAGTCCCAAGGAGAGTTCTGATTGGCCAAGCCACTGTCAAATGTGTGGGAACAGGGATGGAGGAAGGGGTGGCAGGCTTAGAACTTTCAGTGGAATTGGTTGCCCACAGGATAGAAAGGTTCTGTCTCTAGAAGGTGAGGATGCTGGGCAGACAAAAGACACAGTTCCCACTACCAGTTACCATTGAGCTTTTTAAACCATTGGTGAAACAGTGTCACTAAGGCAATTCCAGGAGCCCCTTTCAAAAGCAAACTTGCCTTTCAGATTGCCAGGTGGGCTGGTGGCCAAGAGAGCCTGGATTCCCTCATCCCCCATGCCATCCCTGCACACCCCCACCCCCACCCCCATCCCACCACTGCCTCCACTGTGCCCAGCTGCATCCATTTAGCTGGGCCATTTGGACCAGGAACAAGGGCTCTCCTTTCACTGTCTGTGGCATTCAGGATGGCCTCGTGTTTAGCCAAAGGCTGCGCCTTGTCCAGATGTCCGGAGGGGCTGTTTTCATGTGTCTGACAAGGCTGCCATTCTGGGCAGAAGGATCTGAAGGAGGGAGATGTCTGCAGCCTGGGCACGGGGTGATAAATGCCCCTACTGGAATGCAGAGATGAATTCTTAAAAGGAAAATAAAAGGCTTTCATCGTTATTGCAAAGACGCCAAACAAGGGGGTTTTCTCATTCCAAACTGCAGGATGGGGATGGAGGAGGGGTGCTGGGGAAACAGTGGTGACTGGGGCTGGTGACACTGACACTTGACTGTGAAACCTCTGGAGATAGCCCACCAGAGCAACTACCTCTTTTCCTCTTGAACAGCTCCCATGCCACGGGTTTCAGCCTGAACTCTGCCTCCTGCCTGTGGCCTGCATGTAGTTGCTGTCTGTTAATCAGTCTGGGTGAATGGGGTTGTGTTTGCCTCGCTTCCCACCCCACCCCCACCCCTGGCCCAGAGCTGCCCTGGCACAAATGGCTTTGTACAGCCAGGGACAAAACAACTGTTCATTCCCATCCATGCCCGGGGACAAAAAGTTGAGGCCTGGTTTGCTCTGGTTTAGGAAAGATGGGGTTAGTGGGGAATGAGAAGACTGGAAGCTCAGATGCAAAGCAGAGATGGCTAGAGGACACACATTGGCTGTGATCACATGAAGGGACTGTGTCACTTAGATCCACGCTGGAAGGAGGGCGGTTGCTTTGGTACATCTTGACCTGCTGGCACAAGAACAGGTCACCCATGGTGGGAATTGATGGCTATATCTGGATACAGTTTCCTGGGCTTCCCTGGAGAGAGCCCTCTGACCTTTACATATCTCAAGAAGTGTTCATTCACTCAAATAGTATTTGTGGAGTCAGTTAGTGCATTGTGGTAGTTAAGCTTGTGCTTGGCAACCAGACAAGTTATTTCAAAATCGTAGTTTCAAAATCCGAGTCACAGTCCAAACTGTGTGACCTTTAGCTCATCACTTGCCTTCTCTAAGTCTCAGTTTCTTTATCTGTAAAATGGAAATAACAAAGAATTTATAGGATGGTTGGGAGGATCAAATAACCCAATCCATGTAGAGTGCTGAGCATAGAGCCCAGTACATAGGAAGTACTCAATAAGCATTAATAATTAATAAATATTGGCTATGTTCACAGTGTTAGACATTTTGGGAAAGGGATGAGAATTTAGGAAGTTCTACTTTATGAGTGAGTTGTTTCCTAAAGTTAACTTGTAGGTCTGTTATTGGACTTAAAAACATAGTTCTCATAGAAACATTGCCAAGAAGAGTCTTTTTGGTTTCCAGTTAACCCACAAAAGCTGATTTGACTGTCAATGTACCAGAAATAGCTGAGCAGTGGCTTTCAAACATGGCAGAAAATTCTTTCATGCTCTTTCCATTGAGAAATGGGGTCTTGTCCCCTTCCCTTGAGTCTCGTGGGTTTGTGACTACTTCAATCAGTAGAGTATTGCAGAGGTAATATAACGTGGCTTCAGAGGCTGGGTCACAAAAAGCCACGCAGCTTCTGCCTTGTTGTTGGAACACTAATTCTTGGAAGCCTGAGCTGCCATGTAAAGTGCCCGGCTACCTTGAGGCTACCATGCTGGAGAGAGATAGGGATTAGAGATGCCCGATGAGCCTGCAGTCATCCAAGTCACTCCTAACCATTCAAGTCTTCCCCACTGAAGGCCCAGTCATCATGGAACAGAGACAAGCAACCCTGCTGTGCCCTGCCTTGAGTTCCTGATGTTTAACACACCTCTAAGGTTAAATTCAATAACCTTTTTTTTTTTTTGCCACTATATTTTGGAGTAGTTTGTTACACAGCAATAGCTGTTCGAAGCACTATACCTTTGTAATGAAGACTATGGCCACTACTAACTG
>NW_011889184.1:655715-657900 GCF_000151845.1 Pteropus vampyrus | reverse complement strand
CGTGATTGAACTGAAGGAGAAACGGAAGTTTGGAGAGGCCAGGTCCCTCTCTCACTCACAGATGAGCTAAACTGTAAAAGGCACATCCTCACAAATCGCGTACCGGCAGGTCAAATGTTATTTCCACTTTTCTTCTCTACGCCAAGATATTCTTCCTCTCCTTTCCGGAAAAGTCTCTGAGCAGGTTGCTCAGGAGAATGTACCCCGAGGCTTGAGATAGCTAGATAAAAATAGAGGTCACGCTGATGCCCCAGGATGCTTCTGCCGCTGGGACTCAGGCTTTAAGACAGCAGGCCTGTCACTTGCCCTTTATCATCCGCCTGTGTTCAAAAGAAAGAGATGGCCGAGCGTGCCCAGTACCAGGGAAAAATGAATGGGCTTCGACGACGTGAACCCACCCACCAGGCCTTCCGCTGATGATTTCGGCCCAGCCTCAACCAAATGCTGCTCTTTGAAGCCTGCAAACTTTTCCTCATTACTCATCCCTTCTGATTTCTGGCCAACTTTCCACCATGGAAGGGCCTAAGGCTCAGAAGAAAAGTGGCTTCTTATTTTCAGGGAGGAAGTATCCTGGGGAGCTGTGAAAACGCCTCTCAGGAGATCCCCCTGCTGGCTTTTCAGATCCACCAGCTTGAATCCTTGGGGAAACATCCAAAAATTCTAGGCTCTTCTCCAAATGGAAACGCCATCCCGAGTCTTTGCAACCGTGTCCACACGCATTTCAGACCTCTCGCCGTGAATGCGGTTGGGCTGTGGTGTGAAGCTTTGGACTCGAGGTCCATCATACTGCTTTGGGAGAATATGAGATTTCATGCTTTCAGATTATAACGTCCACATTGCTTCTACCTCCCAGATGCCGCTGCCTTTTGACGAGTCTTTGTAAAGACTCTTCCGCAGAATCGGCAACGTTAGATCACTGGCTCGACCGCTGGAATCGATTAAGTGACTTTATGTCCAAAACCCAACTCAAAGTGGCGTTTGGAACAAAGAGGAGTTACTGACTCAGGAAGCCGGAAGGTCTGGATGCAGTTGGCATCAGGTGAGGCTTGATCCAGGTGCTCACAGGGTATCATCACGGCTCAGCTCAGCTGCATTCCTCGACTCTGTGTTTCAAGATGTCGGCTTCATCTTTCGGTCCCCCATGGTGGCCTCCAGCAGTTACAGGCCCCCCGCCTGCTACACCTCCTGATGCAGGAGGGGGCGGGGTTGCCTACCACATTATACAGTAGGAAAAGGAGAGATTCTTCTAGCAGTGCCCAGGGAAGAGAGAGTCTCACATCTGGAAGCCCAGGGCCAACGTCTCCTCTAAGCTCCTCTGCGTTGACTGTGTTCTGTGATCATCATCAAATCAACCCCTCTGGTCAAAGTGAGGATATATATTCATTGGCTTAGGGCAATGAGAGCTGGAGGCGGGGTGGGGCCGACCCCACTCAGGCCTCATGGCTGAGAAGGGGGAGGGGTAAGTCGCCGAGGGACACTCAGGACATTATTTCCAGGAAGAATAAAGAGAGGCGTGCTGGGCAGGTGAAGGACAAACTCCCGGAGCAGGTGCCCGTGTGCTGTCACTGCCTGGGTTGAGGAGGAGAAGGAATTGCCCAAGGTGTTTGGAGCCACTCGGTCACTTCTGCTGCTCTGGGGAGGGATGGAAGTCTCGACCGCAATCTGCCGTCTGTCATCGGGCCTCCCCGTGGGCAGTTTTCTCTGTCTTCCCTCTTCACCTCATTCACTTTTGCTCAAGTCTCAACCTCCAGGCCCATTCGCAAGGCCACCTAACCAAGGCCGCCCTCCTCGGGTACCCGAGTCTGTGCCACCCCCACCCCGACTAAATGAGTCCATGTATTCGTTCTTTCGAATAAATGCTAAGTGACCCCCCCTCCTGCGTGTCAGGCCCCATTCTGGGTGCCAGGAATAGAGGCATGAATGAGAAAGGCCCCGTGTGGCCCAGAAGCTGTGTCCCACATTACGTAGCTCCAATGGCAAAGCAGGGATTATAGGGCAATTTACGCTGCAGACTCCAACGTGCACAAAACGGAGCAACGTGCGGAAGATTACAACCCTCTGCTAGGGATTCTGGGCGCTGTTACCAGACCCAGGAGTTGTTTCGTATTAAAAATACATGATCCCCAGGCCAGGCCTTTTGTGTAGCAGGAGATAACACTCAGGTGCAGCCGGCCCGTCCCCTCCC
>NW_011889184.1:654584-654990 GCF_000151845.1 Pteropus vampyrus | reverse complement strand
GGCCGCCCTCCTCGGGTACCCGAGTCTGTGCCACCCCCACCCCGACTAAATGAGTCCATGTATTCGTTCTTTCGAATAAATGCTAAGTGACCCCCTCCTGCGTGTCAGGCCCCATTCTGGGTGCCAGGAATAGAGGCATGAATGAGAAAGGCCCCATGTGGCCCAGAAGCTGTGTCCCACATTACGTGGCTCCAATGGCAAAGCAGGGATTATAGGGCAATTTACGCTGCAGACCCCAATGTGCACAAAACGGAGCAACGTGCGGAAGATTACAACCCTCTGCTAGGGATTCTGGGCGCTGTTACCAGACACAGGAGTTGTTTCGTATTAAAAATACATGATCCCCAGGCCAGGCCTTTTGTGTAGCAGGAGATAACACTCAGGTGCAGCCGGCCCGTCCCCTCCC
>NW_011889184.1:651806-653546 GCF_000151845.1 Pteropus vampyrus | reverse complement strand
AAAAAAAAATCCCCCGAATTACAGGGGCACGCCCAGTTGGAATTCTGGTTTTCACAGTCTCTTTGCTTGTCAAACTTAATATCAAGGAAAATAAGCTAATTTGATTTGGCAAAGGCTCACGCAATGTGGAGTTGATAACTGTGGCAGTGAGCGACCTTTCATGTTTTGTATAAACAGTGTTTTCCCTGCTGTAGAAGTGAGAGTTGAATAATAAACAGCGTCTTCCCTCCTCCACTCACTGCCTCCCCCATCATTAGGGCCGGAAAAAAAAAAAAAGGTAAGAAAATAAATCTTTTCTGTGGTTCGTAAAACACATGGAGGCAACATTTGTTGGCTGATTTCTCAACCTCGGCACCGACATTCGGGGCTGGATAATTCTTCGCTGGGGGCGGGAGCTGACCTGTGCGCTGGCCTCTGCCCACTAGGTGTTCGCGGCAGCCCCTCCCCGCCCCCCACACTCCACTTGTGACAACCAGACGTATCTCTAGATCTTGCCGAAGATCCCTTGAGGGGCAGGATGGCTGGTCGAGAACCACTTTCTGCCTTGAAACTCTGACTCATCATCCCAACAACCCCTAAGAGTCCCTGGGAGTCCCTTTGGTGTGTCACCTCTTGCAAATCCCTCCTGCCCACCACCCCCCACCTCGCTCCCGGGGGCTTCAGGTAAGTCTGCCCACATTTGCCTGGAAAGGGGAATATCCCGATTATCTCTAACTCCTTACACGTTTTGTGCCTCTGAGCTCATCTTGGTGGCCTCTCTGCCTTTACCTATTTCCAAAGTTCAAAAGTTGCCCGGTCCCTGAGCACACACTTTATGCTCCCTCTGTGTGCCACGGCGTGTGGTAAGGTAGCATGGCAGAGTATTTACCTGGCGTTAGGCAGGTTCCAGGCTATGATGTTTTGGGGCGGGCTTGCACCAGCTCCTGAGAACTGGCTGTTACAGCGTCAAGAATTCCGTGCGCCATCTGTACTCATGTTGGTAGCCTGAAATTGCCCACGATGAGAGCGTTTACACCACAGGGGTTGGCAAATGCCACAGGTCAGAGCTCTCCTGCCCCCTCGCCCACACCCTTAGTTCATTGTGTATTGGGGCACTGGTAGCTTGAAAGCGGGAGAGCAGACACTGCTCACTGCTCCCCCAATATTCATTCTCCCTTTGTTTCCGATTCAAAGAATTCCAGTTTTACTTAGCCTGGCAATGACTCCATTTGTATAACTGCATTTCCTGCCTCTCTTGCAGTTAAGGGTGCTCAAATGATGTGGCTCTGGCTGACGGCATGGAGCTGCAGACTGGTAGGGCTTCTCAGAAACTCTTAAAATGGGGCAGACTAACTAACCTGTGGCTTTAACCCTCTGCACTCTCCCTATGCCCTGCGTAGTTCATGGATGCGAGGCTGGGTGTAGATCCAGTAACCACAAGGTGACAAGCAAGAAGATGAAGGTCGCACACTGGGAATGGCTGAGTTGAAAGATAAGAGGCTCTTGGTCTCTGACGACACCAGGGATTCAATGTGTCAGCCTCAGACTCCTGCCCCTGGCTGCTCGTTGGTGGGTGTCAGTAACATATTACCAAATGCGATCCCTAACTAGGACCCTGAGCAAGTCGATTCAACCTCTGTTAGCTCCGGTTCCCTCCTCTATGAAATAGGAATAAGAACCTAACTCATGGCGTTGCTCCGAGGTTGAATGAGATCACGGATGCGGAGAGCCCAGCATACCTCTGGCACAGGAGAGAAATCT
>NW_011889184.1:647608-649796 GCF_000151845.1 Pteropus vampyrus | reverse complement strand
GTGCATCTCAGTAGGGAGAAAGGAGAGAATTTATTGGGCACGTGCCACCTGCCAAGACACCGAGCCAAGGGCTCTCCCTGTGTTAGCTCATTTAATCCTTAGAAGCCTGAAATTGGTCAGCATCTCTCAGTCACTCAGAAGGCAGAGAGGCTATCCTCCTCTTATGTTCCGAGTCACTCAGGCCTAGCAAACAATCTAGGCTCCACATTTTCTTATCTGGTGCCCTTGGGATGTGACTTCGCTGTTCTGTGCTTTGGTTTCCTCATTCGTACAAAGGGCCCCCAAAGTGTTACTGATCTCGGCGAGGAATTAGAAGAACTAAATGAAACAATGCACTTAAGTAGCGTATGGTCCCTCTGCTTGATGCTTGGAGGTCAATGTCAGCTCAATACCGCGACGTGCCCCGTGGAAATCCAAAGCCATTTCCAAGCGTCGTATGAATTTGCAGGGGGCTCAGAACCTCACGATCACCTCCCTGTAACTAGGTGCTACTATTTCCGGAATATAATTTTTTGAAGCACCTCACTTTTAAAAACATCGATCAATCCGTTTCAACAGCATTTCAGATGGCTACCGCAACAGAAATGCAGCGTCTCTCGGGGTATGAAGAAGGTAACGGAAAAATACAAAACAAAACGTCGGTCCTTCCAGCTGGATCTGGCCGCCTGCAGAAGTGTGCCCGTGTCCCCTGCTCATTATCGATGGGGTTCTGCAGTGTCGGGGAGGGGTTAAAACGTAGTGGCGCCGGATCGAAATAGAACAGAGAAGGGACTAACTTCTTCATTTTGTGATCCAGTGTCATTTAATGCTATGCTAAATCCTACCTACAATCAGCCGCCAGCGCCCCTCTCCTGCAGTTTGGGAAAATACTCGTCCTGCTTCTGGGAGCTTCTCAGATGGAAAGCCAGCTCCCCAAGTAACATAGGACGATGCTCGCCGCGAGGCAGCGATGTTGCGTGGTCATTGTTCCCTTCTTCCCTCTCCTTCTCCCTGACCTTTCTCGAGCCGGTGTATTATTACGGGAGCGAGAAAAGCAGCCTGTTCCTTTAATCTGCTGCCTCGTGTATTTTTAGATCCTATAATTTTCTTTTCATCTCTATTACCCATTTTAACTACTTAATTTGCCGAGTTCCTGTGAGCTGCCTATTGATAATTGATAGATTGTTCCTTCCTTTCCAATTTCCTCTATTAGTCATCCCAGGAAGTTGATTTGTGCCGTGCGTGTAACCCAATAGGTAGCGGAGTGCCGGTGTGTTTGTAGGCCTGTGTAAACTAATACTGTCCAGAAGTGGGGAGGCGGGGCCAGCAGCCCCTCCGACCAGGATGCTATCGGATTGCACCCCGGCAGGCCCCTCTTCATTGAAAAGACCTGTGGACCTGTAGCCTACGGCCAAGACTTCTCTTTGCTGTGATGGCTTTGAGTAACGGTCTGGGGAGACCATTGATGCCAGGTCAGGCTGTTCCCTCTAGATTCTATCCGCAGCCCTCTAACATGGGGCTTTTACAAGGTGGGGGTGGGGATATCTTGCTGAGAATATCCGGTTTAAGAGATCTCAGCCTTGTTCAGTTCCTCCCGTTAATTTTTCTCTTTTTTTTTCGTCTGGGTTTATTGAGACAAGAAACGTTAACTATAATGAAGCGTCCCGAGGTGGGATTTAGATGAGGGGGGGCTGGATCAGAACCTGGAAGTCGCAGACGATTATCCACAGACTGTTTTTTATTTGTCTAGCAGCTGAAAACAAACACAGCAGTGAAAATCTGGAGACTGGATTCGGAGCCTCAAAATTGGAATGTTTTTGAAAATTTCGAGCCGATTTTCAGATTTGGGGCTCCTCTTGAGAAATTAGGAAAGGCTTGGTCCACATTCGCATGGGAAAAAAGTGAAGCCGTTGAGAAGGAGAGCTTCGTGGCTCCCACAGACGGCTTCCCAAAACGAGCAGCGTAACTCCACGCTCTAGTACCTGAAACGAGTCACGCTCAGCATGACCTTCTGGTTTCTTAGAAGTGACTGGGTTTTAGACCCCTGGTACATATGGCCCAAACCGAAGAGACATCACTCTTCTAGGGGACAATTGTCAGATTTTTTACTTGATTTTATTCCATTCCGCGGTATCATAGTCCTAGCACGCGATCTCTAGCCTGAAAGAAAGGAAGTCCCTGGCCTTCTCGTCTGGTCACGTAGATGTCA
>NW_011889184.1:643564-644517 GCF_000151845.1 Pteropus vampyrus | reverse complement strand
GGGATTATCTGCTCGTAGAAACCAGCACAGTTCCCCTGGCTTGCCCTGGCTCCCCACAATGCTGACTGGTCTTCTGGCCCGTCAGGAGAAGCCACTTGGTCACCTTATTGCTGCCCAGAGAAGGAAGAAGCTTCCAGTTAAAAAGTGTGTTGTCCTTGCCACTTTCTTTGCCATTGAGAAAAAAGAGAAGTTCTAGAAAATACGAAGAAATAGAAATTGCAATTAAAAAATGCAAACTAGTCTGTGGTGGCAGCAAGCAGATGAGTGATCGCATGTGCTTGGGGAAGGGAAGTAATAGACAAGAAAGGAATATGAAGAAACTTTCAGGGGTGGCAGATATGCTCATTATCTCGATATCGGTAGTTTCACGGGTGTATACGTATGTCAAAACTCACCAGATTGTACTCTCTAAATATGTGTAGTTTATTAGCTGTCAGTTATGCCTCAATAAAGTCATAAAAACGAAACGAATTACTTGCTTTGTTTTTTAATAACATGTATCTTAAATAAAATGGTTTTCCATGTTACCAGCTTAAAATGTAAGAATGGGAGCGAGGTCTTCAGCCAAGAAGAAAAGACAGGTAGGCATGGTTAAAGCCGATGAGCCTCTGGAAGCACGAAGATGTCCTTGAGTAGGTGAATGAAGGAATAAACAGTGGTCCTACTAGGCAAAGGAATATTATTCAGCACTGAAAAGAAATGAGCTCGCAAACCATGAAAAGACGTGGAGGAAACACGAACGTATGTTACTAAGTGGAAGAAGGCAGTGAGATTCTGGAAAAGGCGAAACTGTGGAGACAGTAAAAAGATCCGTGGTTGCCAGGGGTTATGGGGAGGAAGGGATGAACAGACAGAGCACAGAGGATGTTTAGGACAGCAACGCTACTCCGTATGACAGCGTCGTGATGGCTGTATATCGTTATACGTTTGTCCAAATCTGTAGAGTGTGCGAC
>NW_011889184.1:635642-641039 GCF_000151845.1 Pteropus vampyrus | reverse complement strand
TAATCCGCTGGGGACCCTCAGCATCCTTGTCACTGCTGTCCTGCTCTCAAGTCTCTATCGCTGTGTTTGGCCATAACCATTCCCTCTTGTCCTCCACACCTAGGACCTGGACCATCTTCATGTTCCTTCTGGGCGTGTGTCCTAACCGTGTCCACTTGTGCCGGTCTAAGTGTTAGGGGTCACGAATAACAATTATTCGTGACCCCTAACACTTGAATAACAAGTGTTATATGAATAACAAGTTAGGGGTCACGAATAACAATGTGTCAATTGTACACGTAGGTGTCTACGGCCACCTCGCAGAAGAGGCTTACGGAAAGAAACGACTGCAGACTTGGGAACAGTTTGGTAAAGCCATCAACGAGACCTCGGAGGCTTGGGCGACGGAGGTGGGAGATGGAGGGGCACCGTCTCTGTCCCAGGGCTGAACTAAGATGGTTTGGAGCCAGCCGAAAGAGCTCACGTTGATCAGTTTCAAAACATCCCTGGGCAGTAACGAGAATGTTTGTGGAAAACCATCAACTCCCCGAGGATCTGAGCAACGGGTTCTGCCTTCAGAAAGCACCATCCTACAAACACGTCCTCAGAAAATAGCTGGCCTGAGGCCATGCTGAACTCGAGGCCGAGCGGTGTCTGACTTATCGTACAACAGATATTCATATTAATTCTTCAAATTAAGTGTCAGTGGAAGTCAAAGGTAGTGGGCATCGGAAGGACCTGGGGAGACTGTTTAGAGAAGCGTGAAGGAAAAAGTCGGTCGATCGGAGCTGGAGCCCGTGAACCTACCTTTTAGACAAGCACCCCAGGTAAATCTGATGCAGGTAGTCTGAGGACCCTTGCTTTGAGAATCACGGCTCTATTTGGAGGTCTTCGTGTTTGGAGCTATTACTGCTACGCTATCAGGCGGGACCATTTCTGCAGTCTGGGCCGTGTGAGCCCAGGCTCCCCAGAGTACTGCAGCAAACTCAAAGGCTGTCCTAGGCCATTTGAAATTTCAGGGTTACTTGATATCTGTAGGCCGCTGTGCGAACTAATAGCTCAAGACAGCTCCCAGGTTCGGCCTCAGATCGTGCTGTATTCTTTTCGACAATCTCACAGCCTGAACATCAGTGAGAAATCGGAAATCCAAGGTTCGAACAGTTCCGCGGGGCTCAAAAGGCACATCCCGCTCATGAGGAAGTGTGGCTATCTGAGAATGCAACGAAAAATACGATTTTTCTTCCGCTTTGCGTGTACAATGTTTTCCAAATGACGACTGAGTAGTTAGGATGTAGTACTTACAAAATATATAGTTTGGAGCCAACTGCTTAGTTGATGGAACTGTTTAGGTGTTTGTTTTTGCCTAGGGCGCCACGAAAAGAAATTACTGAGATGCTCAGGGCTCTGTGAACAGAGAAGGATTGGGAACGTCTGGATTCCTCTGTTGCGACATTTAATTCTCTTTCGTTCTTGCACGGACACTGTTAAGTATTGTTACTCGCTCCCTTTAAATTTAGAGCAAACGGAAGCTCACACAGAGCAGCCGCCCACAGCTAGCAGGGGCTAGAGGAGGAAGTGAGTTTGAATCCGTCTGACAGGATGTTGGTGGTTTTGGATACTAGGCTTCGCTCTCGGATGCTTAGGATGCCCAATGAGCCAGCGCGTCCTGGGCGTTAGGAAAGCTTGGTTTTACCGTGTTACTAAGAAGGCCACGTTATCCTTTCATTCTATTAAAAGCGCTCCAGCGTCTCATGCTCTGATTTGAAATTCCTTAGTGTCTGGGAATTGCGGTCCCGTGAGTCAGATCTTTGCCCTCACTGCTGTGATCACGGACAGGAGACGGGGCCCTGGGGACCCGTGCAGTTATGTGCCCCCGAAATATGGTCCTGGCCAGGTCCTTTTCCAGGCACCAAGGAGGGATTCTTCCCGAAGCCTGAGGAAAGCTTGGAGAGAATTCAGAAGGGCGCAGCCCCCGTGATAGCAGCGTGGGAATCATGGAATATTTCAGTGTGAGGAACCAGTGAATCGGCCCCTTCAGGACCCCAAGGAGAAAACAGTCCCAGGAGAGTCCAGGCACCTGTCTGAGGTCATCCAGGGAGTTGGCGGCAGAGCTGGGGTGAGATCCAGCGCTCTTGACATAAACGGTCGGGCAAGAATAAGGGTCAAGAGGAAAATCACGGAAGCCTCGGTTGACTCCAGAGACCGTCTATGTCCGCCTCTGCCAGCCTCCAGGACGCCCCCCAAACGCCCCCTCGCAGGAGCTGAGATGTGCGATGCCAGACTCTCTCTGCTACGCCGCGCATCTCTTACCCCGGACAGCCTCCCTGAGTGGCCGTGTTTAAAAGACGAGGCCACATTTGCAGGCTAGGGAATCATGGAGGTGGGACTCAGATCCAGGTCAGACTGACTTTCCACGACACAGTGACACAGTCTCTCCCCGCTCTAGCTGGGGGCGGGTGGGGGGGCGGCGCCATGTAAAACCATCAGCTGTCATCACCGACAGCACCTAGTGGCCACTGGACTTCAACTCTGCACACGCGGCCAGGTTCCAGATGGGAGGCTGTTCAGGTAGGAGCGGTCAGCCCTCGCCTATCTAGCTACCTGTAGCTCAGGGGTTGGCAAATTTTTTCTGTAAAGGGCCCGACAGTAAGTATTTTCGGCTTTGCAGGCCTCTGCCATCACCACTACTCAACACTTCACTCAGAGCACACGGGCAGCCACAGGCGACGTGCAAATAGATGTGGCTGTGCTCCAGTACTATTTGCAAAAACAGGTGACACCCCAGAGTTTGCCGCGCCCTGCTATAGGTAGCCCTATAGCTGGCAAGCAACGTTTTCTTCTGTTTTAGCTTCAATATACTCCTTGTATTTGCCTGAAACACGTCTCAGCGCTGAGGCCTTTATACTAACGGTTCTTACACTTTGGTGGTGGTAGTGGTGGTGGGGTGATGGAGGCTGTCACGGGGCCCACCGAGAACCCCCTAAACCCCTCACCTAAGGAAACACAAATGTGCATATAGTCTTGCACACACTTCTAGGGGCCTGTAGACACGCTTCCTCTGTCCTTAGGAGCTCCGGGGATGCCTCTTGGCTTCCTAAAACTGGGGACAGATGGTTGGCATAAGCACATGAGGCTGAGAATGCCAGAGCTTGAAGAAGATTCGGTGCCAAAGTGTGGGTATTGTAGAGCATTAGCTCAGCACCGTCCCCCGCCCCACCGCCAGCTAACGAGTGCATGTCCCAGCTCCCTTGGTGGCTAAGACTAACCACGTGTCCTTGTTCCCACCGCTGGGAGGAGAGCAGCAGTGATATGTGCCACATCCGGGCCCTGCCCTCCGTGTGCCCTGCCCTGGCTTCTTTTTCCTTCCCATTGACTAAAGGGTGGTTAAAAGGAGACAATCCCTTTGGAGGCAAAGATGCAGAAGCCACCCGGCTGTCTGGGCTGTCATGGAAGAAAGAAATCAAGACTTCGGTCTCGTGTAAGTCCTTATTTTTCTAGATCTCTTTGTTACCACAGCAAAACCTATACCTAGTACTGGTTACATAATCGCAGGGCCCCGTATGTAATGAAAATGAGAAGTGCTCGTTCAAAAATGATTAAGAATTTCAAGACAGTAACAGGAAAGCATTAAATCAAGTGCAGAGCCCTTCTGAGCCTGGGGACCTGGGCGGCTGCACGGGTACCATGCCCACAAAGCCAGGCCTGCCCGTGACAAATGCAAGGGAAACTCAGCTGAGGTCTAGGGGGTTGGGTCATCGAGGCTGGGTCAGTTTCGGTGGTTGGAAGAAGTCGTGACTGTCAGGAAGGGAGCAGATGGGGGGGCGGACCCCCCTCTCACGGTAGGGCCCTGGGGTGTCTGCCTTTTGAGACATATTCAGAGTTCACTCTATTCCTGGGGCACAGCAAGAGAATGCAGATTTCTGGGGGTGCACATCAAAGGTGACAAATGCCACAGGTGTCCATGGTTGCCGCAGGGCCAGACCTCGGAGTGGGACTTTCATCAGATGTGGCTGCAACAAGGGCAGGACGAGGGCACGGATTTGGTGGCCCCCTGCGGTCCTCCTCCATGGTCCAGCAGCTACTCTTTCTTTGATGCCATAAGGAAGGGACTATTACGATTGCATTTTGCAGTCTAGGAACCTGAGGCCCTGCCAGTTAGGGGCAGCCTTGGATTCAAGACCAAGCAGCTTCCCTCAAGAGTTTAGGCTTTTGATCACCACCCAAAGCTTGACCTTGAATAAGCCACGCACTTTGCACGCACGACCTCCCATCCTCCACCCTCCCGGGGGAGCTGGCTGATTCCCATTTCCACCATCTGTCATGTGAAGACCCTGGAGTCAAGAGGTTACGAAGGCAGGTCGTGGAGGAAGCTGCCCAGGTTCAAGTTCTGGCTCCATCCCTTACTCACCGGCTGTGTGACCTTGAGCGAACCTCAGTTTCCTGGCCTGGAAAATGGCAATAATAATACAGACTTCGCTTCATCGATTTGGTAAGGTAATGAAGGCAAAAGACTTGACCTGGAGCGAGCCCTTTATAAATGTTTGCTCTCGTTACTGACATAAAACACATGATAAAGTAGACCTTTCAAACTCCTTCAGAGATTTATCTGCTCTGCATCTTCTCTGCTCTGCCCAAGGCCTTCCAGCTTCTGCCCTCGTCTCTGAGTTCTTCCTTTCTACTTTTTTTTCTTCCTGATGCAGTGTTAGACCAGGCAGGTGTTTTTTTGTTTTGTTTTGTTTTGAAATCAGGGCAAAATGGTTATGTTTAAGTGAGTCTAATTTATTAAAATAATTGTCTTAATGAATACTAATTATTAAATGTTCATTTAGTTATATGCTTCCCTTTGCTGGTACATGCTCTTGGTATTAGTCATTATGGAACAAGACATGCAGCAAACTGTGTAATTACAGACAAAGCATTTAAGACACAAACCAATAAAAATCAAAGGTAGGAGGAAAATGCTTTGAAGAGAGCTGGGGGCTAGTTGGGACTTCCTGTGTCATGCCAGAAGGCGGGGGTGGGGCAGGGTGTGGGGTGATCACCCCAAGATCTGCCTGCCAGGCCTCTCTCTCCAGATAGAGAGGAAATGAGATGCCGTTTATAGAGAAGACCAAAGAGTCTCCATGTCACATCTTTAAACAGGTCTAAAGAGATGGAACACGGGCCCTGCGGAGCCCTTCTCTCGCAGAAGGGTGGGAGGGCGCCTCATGCGATGGGGGTGGGTTCTGGCCTCCTCCATGCCAACGGTTTGCTGGGTGACTGTCCTGGGTTGAATCGTGTCCCCCTGCCAAATTCATGTTGCAGTCCTGACCTCAGGATGTGGCCTTATTGCGAGATGTGACCTTTGCAGAGATAATCAGCTTAAACCGAGGACAGTAGGGCGGACACTAATCCAATAGGACCATTGTCCTTATAAGA
>NW_011889184.1:631138-635592 GCF_000151845.1 Pteropus vampyrus | reverse complement strand
TTCATTTAGTTATATGCTTCCCTTTGCTGGTACATGCTCTTGGTATTAGTCATTATGGAACAAGACATGCAGCAAACTGTGTAATTACAGACAAAGCATTTAAGACACAAACCAATAAAAATCAAAGGTAGGAGGAAAATGCTTTGAAGAGAGCTGGGGGCTAGTTGGGACTTCCTGTGTCATGCCAGAAGGCGGGGGTGGGGCAGGGTGTGGGGTGATCACCCCAAGATCTGCCTGCCAGGCCTCTCTCTCCAGATAGAGAGGAAATGAGATGCCGTTTATAGAGAAGACCAAAGAGTCTCCATGTCACATCTTTAAACAGGTCTAAAGAGATGGAACACGGGCCCTGCGGAGCCCTTCTCTCGCAGAAGGGTGGGAGGGCGCCTCATGCGATGGGGGTGGGTTCTGGCCTCCTCCATGCCAACCGTTTGCTGGGTGACTGTCCTGGGTTGAATCGTGTCCCCCTGCCAAATTCATGTTGCAGTCCTGACCTCAGGATGTGGCCTTATTGCGAGATGTGACCTTTGCAGAGATAATCAGCTTAAACCGAGGACAGTAGGGCGGACACTAATCCAATAGGACCATTGTCCTTATAAGATGTAGCACAAACTAGGTGGCGTAATCAACAGAAAAATATCGTCTCACAGTTCTGGAGGGCAGAAGTCCAAGGTCGAGGTGTCGTTGGGGTTGGTTCCTTCCGAGGGCTGGGAGGGAGGATGCGCTCTGTGCGTCTCTCCTGGCTTCTGGTGCTTTTATGGCAATCTTTGGCTTTATATCTATCTTCGCCTCCATCATCCCTGAGCGTTTGTCTGGATCCAGATTTTTCCCTTTAATAAAGACATCAGTCTTATTCGCTTAGAGCCCAGTTTAATATCTTCATTTGACCTCGATGACCTCTGTAAACACTCGATCTCCAAATCAGGTGAATTCGGTGGTGGGGAGGGGGGACAGGGCACATTCCAGCCTATAAAGTGCCTTCCTGCCTCTGAGCTCAGTTTACCTATCTGCAAAAACCCTAAGGTCCTATGTGGGCCAAACAAATCTCAGCCCCAGATGCAAACACGCCAATTTACAGCCAGGTCGATAGGGCTGGAGACTGCCTTCCAGGAGGAATGATGTCCAAGGCACACTTCCCCAACCGAGCCCTGACAACCCCTCCGAATCTGCCTGACCAAGCACTCTGCTGAGTCGGACACAGAGGCCCCAGACCTGTCACCGGGGACCAATCACCAGTGGGGCAAGAGCCTCTGGGAAGAGGGATTAGATCACACCCTCCCACTGAGGTCATCAAAAGGCAATAGCTTTAATGGCCTGCGCTCAGCTGCACCCAGTTCAAGCCTGAGGCCCCAGCATCAACCCTCTGATGCCTTGTTTTGCCCTGCTGATTCCCATCACATTGTCCTGGCAACAACCCCCATCTTATCTCGGGGCCCTTCTGAATGAATACCGGACATAATAATGGGAGATGGGGTTCCAGGTAGGCTATCACGGTACCCTGAGGATGCATGTAGAAGTCTGGTTGCTTCCTTTCAAAGATGGGTAGTGTGGTGTCACTATGAGGAATAGAGCTGGGACTGCGTGAGGCTATCTAACTTAGCCAAGCCAGGTCATCGGTCAAGGACCATCTCCACCCGAGTCCGCCTGTGCTGCCTCTTTATCCTGCCTCATCTATGGCCACGTACCAGCTGCACCTACCCTACGGCGACTAAGTGTTCTGGTTTGCAGCACTGAAAGTCCTTTGTCCTGGAAACCCCCTTAGTCCTGAGCAAAGTGGGACAGCTCGTCACCTCATCCCGCTGGCTCCTGCCTCCGTCCGCACACGTGCACGCACAACGAGCCTGCGAACACCTGCAGTTTCTGAAACAGCCGGATCCCCTACCTGAACTCCCTTTCAGATGATGTCACGCCCTTTTTGCAAAGTTGTAATTTGACCCTCTGTCCTCCCCAGGCTACCAGGGCCTTGCCTGGGATCCCACCAAGCTCCACCCCCCTCACTCACCACCCTCACTGTCAGCTGCTCAGCCTCCTCCCTGCTTTCGTCTCTCTGCCTGACTGTCTCACCCACCAGATTGGAAGCGGCTCCAGGGCAGCGGTCTGGAGAAGGCCGGATGCCAAAGATGGGTTAGCTGTCAAGACTGAAAAGACAACCCCCCACCCCCTGCAGCTGTCTCCACGTGACACTGCCACATGCCTAGACAGGGCAAGCTGACACAGAGAGCTGTCTGATCCCGAAATACAGCCTGTGCATCGAATGATACGTAAGCAAAAGTCGGCTTCCCCTCCATTCTTGCTGCCCTGCCTCCTTCTTAGACACAACTAGCCTTCGCCAATTTCTTGTGTATTCTTACGGGAATGTGGTACGAAGGCAAAAGCACACACATGCAAATAGGAGCGGAGCATACACATTCTTCTACATCTTGCTTTGTTTTTCTTTGACGACCCTGAAGCTTGGGTGTCTGTCATTTGGTATCAGAGCATACGGCTCTGCATCTTTATTTGTAATGACTCTCATTTCCTCAGGGGCATCGGTCCAAAACTCCTGACCCGGTCACCTTCTCTAGTATGGGCACTTTCTCAGCACCCTGTGCCCCTTGTCCTGATCATCGCTTGAATGAATTAAATGATGGGTCGTGCTGTGTCATTCAATACCTAAAGCCTGAATCCTGCGCCAGATCAGTGGAGTGTAGGTCAGGATCATCCAGAAGACTTGCGAAAATCAGGAACTCAGAGTTCCTGATTCAGCAGAGCGGAGCCGGGGCTCATGAATTCCTATTTCTAACAAGTTCCCAGGTGATGGAGATGCTGCTGGTCCAGGGCTCCCGCTTCGAGAACCATGGCACCAGATCGTTTAGGGATGCTAAACTATCCCTAGTGCCTCGCCCAGGATAGGTAGCAGTCAATAAATATTCGTTGAATGAAAATGTTAATAACCGCGTGCTCGCACCCCAGCTGTGACAGCTCCTATGCATCAGTCCAGGGTGCAGCCTAGGCTGCCTTGTTAGAGGAAATTCGAAAAAGCTGCCGAATAAATCAGAGATGGGGCCTCCGGTCCAGCTGGTCTGACGGGTTGGCTCACCCTGTCCTCCCGCTGTCCCCAGGGCCGACCTTCCATTCCACTCAGTCTCCATGCCCTGATCCTGATCGCTGTCATCAGAGATAGAAGCAGACCCCGTCTTTCTCCCTCATGGTCCGGGTGAGCAAACTGGGGGGCCTGGGAGGGGAGGTGACTTGTCTGGGTTCACGTGGCACTTCCGATGACAGAGTGGAGCTCGCCCGGCCAGCCAGAAGAGTTGACAATGCTGAGACACTTCGTGCCACAGATAAAGGCAGAATGACAGTCTATCTCTAATGAAACCTTTCGGTCATGCATGAAATTTCACGTAGATTCTTCATTCATTCATTCATTCATTCATTCAAGAGGATTTACTGAACACCTCTGTGTCAGAGACACGGGTATTGGGAACACGACAAAGTTCCTCTTCCATAGGACTTCCGTCTGAGGAGGGGGTGCAGCTACCACAGGAAAACAAATAAATAATTCCGGATAGTGATGATCGAATGAAAAGAGGAAGGAAAAACAGCCCGAAGACAGACAGAAGGCACATGTACTGGCTATTGCCCACCGAGGGGTTTTGCTCTGTGAATAGCTTTGCTGGCTTCTGGAAAGTTCCAAAGTAGAGACGCTTGGAGATGCGGGGTCTGACCCGCAGGACAGAAGACCAGCAAGGCAAGACCATGAGGGAGGAACTTCTGTTGGGTGTAGTGTGACGGGCAAGGCCTTCGGAGCGAGGGACCTTTGGGTGTAAATCCCATCTCTGTCGCCTTTCGGCTACGTGACCTGGAACCAGTCACGCACCTTCGGAGCCTCCGTGTTCCCATCCGTGACATGGAGAGGCTGACAATACAAACTGCTGCTGGGAGTCAGAAGGTCAGGGTTCGAGTCTCAGTTCCGCCAGATAGACGTACTGAGACTTCGGGCCGATGACTCGTCCGGGCCTCGGAAAATGTCTTCGTCTCTTCATTTATCCAAATGAGAAATATAGATTTATTTTTCTGAGTTTTGGCACACTCATTCATTCGAACGCTAAAAAAAAAAAATGATCTTGAAAACAGGCAGCATCGTTTACGTGTCACCGGGATGTTGTAAAGATCGTACAAATCCGTACACGGCAACTCCATTTAAAGGCGACGCACTCGCGAACAGGCTGTGCCTGTGTTACATACTCTCAGACAGAGGAATCATCCTCCTTCCTCAGCCCTCTGGCTTCTCAGAGTCTGACTTCTTTCCACGTTCCAGTGTTGGCTTCTCCTCCAGCCATGCAGGCAGCACAGGCCTCCAGAGTCGAAACCAGTCAGTGACACTTTTGAACACATCTTAGTGGCCAGAACCCGTCGCGTGCCCACGCCCAACGGGAGCTGTTGTAACCACTGGACCAAAATGGAAAGATCACTTT
>NW_011889184.1:619956-631088 GCF_000151845.1 Pteropus vampyrus | reverse complement strand
CATCAGTCCAGGGTGCAGCCTAGGCTGCCTTGTTAGAGGAAATTCGAAAAAGCTGCCGAATAAATCAGAGATGGGGCCTCCGGTCCAGCTGGTCTGACGGGTTGGCTCACCCTGTCCTCCCGCTGTCCCCAGGGCCGACCTTCCATTCCACTCAGTCTCCATGCCCTGATCCTGATCGCTGTCATCAGAGATAGAAGCAGACCCCGTCTTTCTCCCTCATGGTCCGGGTGAGCAAACTGGGGGGCCTGGGAGGGGAGGTGACTTGTCTGGGTTCACGTGGCACTTCCGATGACAGAGTGGAGCTCGCCCGGCCGGCCAGAAGAGTTGACAATGCTGAGACACTTCGTGCCACAGATAAAGGCAGAATGACAGTCTATCTCTAATGAAACCTTTCGGTCATGCATGAAATTTCACGTAGATTCTTCATTCATTCATTCATTCATTCATTCAAGAGGATTTACTGAACACCTCTGTGTCAGAGACACGGGTATTGGGAACACGACAAAGTTCCTCTTCCATAGGACTTCCGTCTGAGGAGGGGGTGCAGCTACCACAGGAAAACAAATAAATAATTCCGGATAGTGATGATCGAATGAAAAGAGGAAGGAAAAACAGCCCGAAGACAGACAGAAGGCACATGTACTGGCTATTGCCCACCGAGGGGTTTTGCTCTGTGAATAGCTTTGCTGGCTTCTGGAAAGTTCCAAAGTAGAGACGCTTGGAGATGCGGGGTCTGACCCGCAGGACAGAAGACCAGCAAGGCAAGACCATGAGGGAGGAACTTCTGTTGGGTGTAGTGTGACGGGCAAGGCCTTCGGAGCGAGGGACCTTTGGGTGTAAATCCCATCTCTGTCGCCTTTCGGCTACGTGACCTGGAACCAGTCACGCACCTTCGGAGCCTCCGTGTTCCCATCCGTGACATGGAGAGGCTGACAATACAAACTGCTGCTGGGAGTCAGAAGGTCAGGGTTCGAGTCTCAGTTCCGCCAGATAGACGTACTGAGACTTCGGGCCGATGACTCGTCCGGGCCTCGGAAAATGTCTTCGTCTCTTCATTTATCCAAATGAGAAATATAGATTTATTTTTCTGAGTTTTGGCACACTCATTCATTCGAACGCTAAAAAAAAAAAATGATCTTGAAAACAGGCAGCATCGTTTACGTGTCACCGGGATGTTGTAAAGATCGTACAAATCCGTACACGGCAACTCCATTTAAAGGCGACGCACTCGCGAACAGGCTGTGCCTGTGTTACATACTCTCAGACAGAGGAATCATCCTCCTTCCTCAGCCCTCTGGCTTCTCAGAGTCTGACTTCTTTCCACGTTCCAGTGTTGGCTTCTCCTCCAGCCATGCAGGCAGCACAGGCCTCCAGAGTCGAAACCAGTCAGTGACACTTTTGAACACATCTTAGTGGCCAGAACCCGTCGCGTGCCCACGCCCAACGGGAGCTGTTGTAACCACTGGACCAAAATGGAAAGATCACTTTTCATCTGTTCGAAGCAGCCGGATACTTGAGAT
Source organism: Pteropus vampyrus (assembly GCF_000151845.1). Lineage (NCBI taxonomy): Eukaryota > Metazoa > Chordata > Mammalia > Chiroptera > Pteropodidae > Pteropus > Pteropus vampyrus. The sequence continues at coordinate 629,568 of NW_011889184.1, read as the reverse complement.
GTCATCCCTTATTGTAGGAGTGACAGTCTCAAGGCGAGAGATTCCTTAAATCGTTTTAATATCGTGAAGAGAAAGTCACTTGCAGCTGCGTTTCCCCAGAAGCCCACCCTGAGACAGGGATCTGAGTGCAAGTTGCTTATTTGGGAGGGGACCCCAAGAAGCACATTTGGGGGACAGGGAAGAGGGCCAAGGAAGGGAAGAAATCCAGTGTAAGTTGACTTAAGGAACAGGTAGGTGACTGTACTGGACACCTGAAGTACAGTGTCACAGCAGACCTCTGGGACACTGTATAGAGTATGTCTCAGAGCCCCACCCACCCAAGTGGCATGGAGCTGTGATATTTACACCAACGTCCATCGTCATTATTTGGCGGTGGCGTTCCCTAGAGCTTCTGGTGTGTCCTGTGCTCAGTGCAACAGCTTCTGCAGCCAGGAAGAGCCCTCGGGAAAAGGATCCCCAGGGCTGGAGGGGAGAATTTGCCTGGCTGCTGAATGCTGAGGGGACGGGAGGGGCACTGAATTAAAATTAGATTTACACACTTGGACTTGTGACCTGGTTTTGTCCCTTACTGGCAAGGCAAGTCCCTCCAGCTCCCCGTCCTCAGTGTGCCAGTTTGTAAAGGTCTTTTCTGCTCCAGAAGCGCTGGGATTTCATCCTCCGTGAAGACTTTTGACTCAAGATCGCCGAGGGCATTTTTGGGGGTCAGAACTCAGTGTCCAGACGTTCTGTGGAGATGGCTCCCCATCAGTTCTCTGTCCACGTTTCACACCAGTTGTTGGAGCTGAGGTGCTGCAAACTCTTTGCGGCTGATCCGTGCGTGTCTCAACGCAAGTGTGATTCACACTTTGCCCGAACGTGGTGTTTATATCATTTGATACTTTGATTACTTTGTTCAAAGTGATCTCATTCATGTACGAGCATCTGTTAAGTCCCCAGCCCCCTCGAAGTCCCTCCCCTCGCCTGTCCTCCGAGCAACTCACGCTGCAGACAGAGTGGAGTCCCGTGTGGCTGGGATAACCCAGGGGGCTAACGCAGCCTCATCAGTGAGTCACGGGCTTTAGTTCTTAACACAACCAGAATAAAAGGGAAGAAGCAGAAGGCGACGACGTTTTGGCCAGTTGTTGCCAGTAGTTGTCGGCTCAGATTTGGGCCGCCGTGACTCTGAGTGACGATGAAGCAGCAGCCTTTCCCAAACTCGTGCGACCACAGGACATTTTCCGTGGGCCTGGAAATGCTTTCCGGGGTCACACATCGGAGTTAAAAGAGGCGGATGCTTGAGAAGGCTGGCAGTTAGCAAGGGTTCCACGGCTGCCCCAGGCTGCCGGCGCAGCTACCATAAACCCCTGCCCCTCCCGCTTACTGAGCGCCTGCTATGTGCCGTGCCGGGTGCTTTTCCATAGGGAGCAGCCCTGCCAGGGAAGATGGAAGTGAAGACACTTCCAGGAAGAAGCCTTCCTGCTAAGGCAGCTGGAGAACCAGCATCTCCTTGGAGGCATCTCCTTGGGGGCTGGGCAGGACTCACACCCCAAAACTGCCCTCAGCGCCGGGGCCGGCTACGTAATTGGAGAACTCAATGCAAAATGAAAACGCAGTGCTCCTTGTTCAAAACTGAGCATCTCCAGGTGACAGCAGAGCATGAAACCAAGCACGGGGACTTTCTAACACGAAGATGACGGGGCACAGCTCGTACCCGGGGCCGGAGCAGCAGCGCTGGCCCCCGTGGAACCGATCCCGTCCCGCCCACTGCCGCAGGGGGCTGCTCGGAGGCTGGCTTTCTCCCACTCTGCCTCAGCAGGAAGCTGGTTCTGCCAGCTCCTAATGAGTCAGCGGCTGATTAAGCAATATGTTAGCAGATTACTCAGAGCCAGCATGAAATGGTGGCTAGAATCGGGGGGGTTCGAATCCCAGCTTTTTGCCCTTTACCTCTCAGGGACGTTGGGCAATGTCACGTCCCATTCTGTACCTGAGAACCCGCTCCCTTTGGTAAAAGGGGTTGAAAATAATGCCTGCCCTGGAGAAGGGATGATGTGAAGAGCCAAGGAGGGTAATTACACATGTGTCACCTTTTGCGAAGGGGCCATGCCGCCCCGTGTAAGGTTTTGCATTTCCCTTCTTGGGGACTCTTGGTCACCCCTCCATCGACTTATGGATCCATTTATTCAGGCAGTATTTGGAGGGTCGGTAGCAATGAGCTAGGCAAAGAGAAAGGGGGACAATGGTCCAGGAGGGGAAGGGTACGTGTAAGACCCCGTGACTGGTGGGGTGCACCCATGGGAGGAGCTGGGATCCAAACACCCACACAGCTTCCCCCGCACCCCGCCGCAGCCCGGGTCCGGAGAAAGTTGCCTGCAGAGAAGGTAGAAGCTAATAGCAGACAAGGGCCATCGGGTTGCCTGTGGGTTTTAATCACCCTGGTGTCCCCACTGCACAGTAGCCCCAGTAATTGACAATTGGCCACCGACCAACCTCAGGAGGCTCCAGCCTCCTGGTGCCACCGACGATCTGCAGCAATTCGTCTTGGTGTGACAGTCGAGTCGTCAAATGAATGGAATTAATCTCCCTGATTGAAATCCATTAATGCCTGTGATCTACTGGTTCAGGCACTTAAGAGCCACTTCACCTCACCCGGCCTTGCCCAAAGGGTCACGGGCTGACTCATAGTTTAATAGCGGGGAAGACTTTCATGGAGGGGAGGCTTTGAAGACCGGCAGGGTGTGTTCCGAAGCTTGAAGGTTTAATGCATTTTTAATTAAATGTGCTTTAATAGGATTCAGCACCCACTATCATGTCACTGCAGATAGATTCATTATATTTGTTGAGTTAATTACGCGTGTGTTATTACCCAAGTGTAAACGTTGATGACCTGGAAAGAAGCTTGACTTCGAGGGACACCGAAGAGTTCTGCTGGCTTTTCCAGGAGGAGATTAACCTGATCCCCACCCTCCAGTCCTTATATTTACCCTTATATGCACCCACACCCACACATGCGGGCACATGTGCATACACTCTGAAGACGCTTAGACACGTGCGTGCAGCCTCTCTCTCTCTCTCTCTCTCTCTCTCTCTCTCCCTCTCTCTCTCTCCCTCTCTCTCTCTCCTTTCTAAGAGGAAGGGATGATAGGAGATATCAAAGTGAGAAAAAAGTGTTTCCAGATCGAGCTTCATCCTGATATCAGCTGCATGTCTTCACATGAGGCACTGAATATTTCTGCGCCTCGGTGATTCTCCTCCGTAAAGTGACAGTGACAGCATTAGCACACAGCGTGGCTATGGGCTCCCAGGAGATAACACTTGTAGGGCACTTTGCGAAATGCCAGGAGCTCTGCCTACGTGGCTTGGGGGTGGGGATGGTGACCAGTTCTACAAGAAGGCACCCAGTTAAGCTCAGGGCAAGGGATCCTGCTTCCCACCAAGTGCTTGCACTCACTCAGCAGATGTGTCCTGAACACCCTCATCTAGGACTTCCTGAGGACCTACTATGTGCCTGGTTCAGGGTCCCAGGCTTCCACATGTTTGTCATCTGTGCATGCTTCTCCACCAACAACCAGGTGAGTATCTACAACACATGGATGGGAAGCCAAAGCGTAGATAGATGATGGATTTATTTAAAACTGTTTATCAGATCCTCATCGTGTGCCGGGCATAGGCCCCAGGGGTTGGGGATAAAGAGGAAAATGAAACAGACGTGGCCCCTGCCTTTCGTGGCCCTGATCTTCTCCCAGGAAGTTTTCGAGAGCTCACAAGGAAGTGCTTGTGTCCTGAGGTCCTTCGGTTTTCTCTTGGCTCCGATCACGATGTATTAGACCGTATCTCGCAGCGGGATGGATGGAGCATCTCACTGCCTCCTTCCGCACAAGGCGGGCTCCACATCTGGGGCACAGTAGAGGTGGCTGGGGGTGCTTAGGAAGGGGATGTGACACACCTAGAGGAGGCTCTCTAATGCAGGATAAACCTCACAGGTGGCACCTCGCAGACCTCTGTGTGCTTACGATTCTCCCGGCGACCTCGTTAAAATGCAGATGTTGATTCTGTAGGGTTGGGGGTTCAAGGCTGTGATGGTTAATTTTATGTGTCAACTTGGCTAGGCCATGGCACCCAGTGAAATACCATTCTATATGTCACTGTAGAGGTATTCATTAGAATGGTTTAACGTCGAAATCACTGGACTTTGAGTAAAGCAGGTTATCCCACATAATGTGGGTGGGCCACAGCCAATCAGTTGAAGGCTTGAAGAGAAAAGACTGAGGTCCCCTGGGGAAGAAGAGGTTCTGACTCCTACAACGTCGACTGTTCCCTGGGTCACTAGCCTGCCGACCCGCCTGCAGATTTTGGACTTGCCAGTCCTCATAAGCCAATTCCTTAAAATCTCTTGATATAGATAATATAGATAACATATATAATCATGCCGATAATATATTTTAATTTCAATTATTTATAATTTTAATAATATATGTCACCGGAAAATTAATTTTAATAATATATTTTATTTAACAGAAAATATCCTATTATCATTTCAACATGTCATCGATATAAACACCACTGAATGAGCTATGGAAATAGATCCAGGTGTATACATAGATAGATGTCTTGTATGCGTATATACCGGTTCTGTTTCTCTGGAGAACCCAGACTAACACACAGGATGGCAGATCCTACGCTTCCTACAGCTCTCAGAAGATGCCGGCCCTGCCGGCCTGTGCACCCGGCTCCCAGCAAAGTCATAGATAAAGCCGCCGTCTGCAAATAGTCTGAAAAGCAAAGCGAGTCTTAAAGTTGCACCGCAGACCTTCAGAGGCTAGCTTTGGCCGGAGTGGTTCTGCTGCCTTCTCTCCGGTGATGACATTCTGCCCGGTCATCTGACTCCAGCAGTTTGTCCGAACTGCTGAGCCGATGGAATCTCCCAGAACGTGCCCTGACTCCTTCCCATCTCGGGGGCTGCAGTTGCATAAACACAGCTTTCCCCACACACTCTCAAATCACACGGCGTCCCCCGTGCCAAACAGCTGGATGGAAGCTGAAAAGGCTTGGTGCAGTTCTCCCACGGCCCAGATGGCTGAAATCCTGCAAACACCACCCCAGGCCTCAGCAGCCCCTGCCTTCCCCGACACTTTCCGAATGCCAGCGCGAGCTGGGCGTCAGAGGGGTGCTAGACAGAAATAACGAGCGAGAATCTGCAGCCGTTGCAAACGTGATAGGGGGAAACAGTTGGCTTGAAGTGTGCTTCGTGGTTTGTGGCAGAAGGCAGGGCGGCCAACCCAGATACAGGAGGAGGAGGCTGGGGGGGGAGAGGGAAAGATCTCACAAGCAAATGGTCTCTTTCTCTCCGACAGGCTTGCTGTGAGCAGGTGACAGCAGCCACATTCGGTGCTGCTCCATGGACAGCTCCACAGGGTGCAGGGACCTCTGATGATGATGCTCAGAGGCCAGTCCAGCACCGACCCCCGGGTGTAAGAAAGCCACCTTCATTCATCTACTTGCCCTCCATCGTGTTATAGAAATACAACACGAGCCACACACGTCACTTTCAATTTGCTAGTTGCCACGTTAAGTCCAAAGAAACAGGTAAATCAATTTTAATAATAAATTTTGACCGAAAATACCCTAGATATTATTATTTCAATGTGTCGTCAACATCAACACAGATAAATGAGGTATTTTACATTTACTCTTTTGGCACTAACTCTTTGAAATCGGGTCCACTTAAGGCACGTTTCGGCTGGGACGAGCCACCTTCCAAGTGCTCCGTGGTCTCGTGTTGCTGGGGGCTGCCATGTTGGACAGCATAGTCCTGGGTCTTTAACAACCAGGACCCTCAAGTCGGAGCGGACCCTCAAGTTGGTGTCTGCTGCCTGCCCTGCACCCTCCCCCCAAAATAGAAGAACGAAAAAGAGAAACAAAGAGAGAGAAAATAATCTCTGGATAATTCGAGATGCCAGGCCGTTGGTGTCAGGTTAATGCTCACAGAGAACTGAATAATAACAGTGGTTCCACTCAAGCAAGCGCCAAGTAAGCAAACATTCTTTAAATAAACAGAAATGGAGTATATTTCAGGAACGTTTTTACTCCGTGGGTCACACAGGAGGTTAAACAAAAATTTGTTTAAAAACATCTCCCCGAGGACACCCTCTGCTCCCACCTGCCCTGTTGGGGGAAGGGGGGGTGCGTATCAACCGGCTGGTGGGTTGAGAAGAGGGGTTTAGGTGGACACCTCCGTCTGCCAGGGCCATACTCAGCCCTTCCGGTCAAGTGCTAACCTCATCGCAGAAGCTCTCAATGGGAGGGGCTCTCGGAGACTTCCGATTTCTTGTGGGGACTGTGCACACCTGTGCGGTACAGATTGGGAGGGGGCTGCATCCCATCCCTGTGAGATGTTTACCCCTTCGGTTAGCTACTCACTCCCTCCTTCATTCATTCATCTACTCACTGTGACTTGGGTTGCGTTTCCCGGGAAGCAGAATGGAGGTTTTTTAAAAGGGTCTCGCCATCAACACCTGTAGAAGGGAGGGGGCGAAGAGCACCTGGAGCTGTGATGTGGTCTCAGCCCACCTGGGGGTGTTCTGAAGATGGATGAGCCTTCGGAATTGTCCCGAGCCGGGTGAAGGGGGACAGGCCCTTGTACCCCCAGGCTGATCACCCCGTCGGATGCGGGCTGCACTGGAGGGTCAGGTGGCTTTCTTCCCCCGAGAGCTGAGGGTGGTCTCCTGGCATCACCGCCAGTGTCTCGCTGGGGTGATAAGTCCTTTATCCCTAAAGGGGCATTTGAGTGACACATCACAGTGTCCACCACACATACCCTTTAACACAGGGATAGGAAACAAAGAGCCTTTGCAGCCGACTCTTGGTTATGACTCCATGGCAGCGGAACAAGGAATTTCGCCAACAGGTTCGTGAGTAGTAAAAAAGCGAGTTTGATAAAGACAGGTACGGTATGATTGCAGCTGTGTCGAACGTATCTGCTCCTGGGTGAAGACTAGAATGAAGCAGGCGACAGGAAAGAGAATTAGTCTCAAATACTGGCATGTGGGGGATTTTAAGTTTCTTCAAGTATTCCTTTGATACTATATCACGTTTCTCGGTGTGGAAAAGACGTTTCCCTCTGGGCAGGCAGGGCAAGGCACATAATCCTGACACCTGATAAGAAGTTCTATTATCTGTCTATCTATCTATCTATCTATCTATCTATCTATCTATCTATCTATCTATCTATCCATCCATCCATCTATCTCATCTATCATCTAGTTATAGTTATAAAAGACTTTTGTATTTACCCAAAAAGATACTTTATTTTTTCCCCTGTGGATCAGAGTTAAACTCTTTCAGTCTGAAAGACATCCTGTAGTATCTCTTATAAGCAGGTCTGCTAGCAACGGCTCTCCTCACTGGGAATTTGCTCATCTGGAAATGGTATCATTTTTCCTTTATTCTTGAAGGATAGTCTTCCTGAAGACAGAATTGTTAGTTGACCTTGTTTGTTTTTTTATCCCGTTAGCACTTTGAATATATCATTCCACGACCTTCTAGCCTCACTGTTCCTGGAGAAAAGTCGGCTCTGAATCATTTTGCTATCCCCATGGACTTGTTCAGTTATTTTACGCTTGTCGCTTTCAAGATGTTCTCTTTTTCTTTATCTCTCGCTACTCAGACTATGACGTGTTTAAGTGTGAACCACTTCGTGTTTTGTTTTTTTTTAAGCTTCTTGAAATGTGTAGATTAATATCTACCATCAAAATCCGGCCCTTCCCTCCCCCCTCACTCTGCTCTCTCCTCCTTCCCCTTCCATTCTCCCCTCTTTTTAAGTGGTAGGCAAAATAATGGCCCCAGAACCTATGGCTGTTCCCTAACAAGGCAAAAGGGGCTCTGCTAATGAGACCACTTTTAAGGTCTCGAGCTGGTTTGATTATCCCGGATGATCTGGGCAGGTCCGAAGTGATCGCAAAGGCCCTTATAGGCAGCAGAGTCAGAGCTGGAGAGGTGATGGCGGCAAGAGGCTGGGGAGATGCGGGGCCACCAGCTAAGGAATGCAGGTGGCCTCTCGGAGCTGGCAAAGGCAAGAGAACAAATTCTCCCCTGGAGCCTCCAGAAGGAATGCCAAGCCATGCAGATTCTGATCTCCTGAACTGTAAGTGAATAAATGTTTGCTGTTTTCAGCCTCTAAGTTTGAGATAACTTCCCCCGCCCCCCCAGTGGCAACAGAAAACTAATGCAGTGGATAAATCAAAGCTGAGAAAGATGAAATAACTTGTCCAAGGTCAGTGGCGCAGTGAGAAGTGATTCAGAGTTTATAAAATGTCAACTTGTCGCTGCTGCCACGGCCACCTCTCTACTACGGAGCATAACTGAGGCTGAATTTTTTTTTTTTTTTTTGCTACAAATTATCCACAAGGTTCTAGATATTTGCAGGCATTTACCCGCCACCTTAATTTTTAAGAGTTTAATTCTAAGGATTGGGCATCCACGTAAAAGTTTCCCTTCCTTTTTCCTTCCTCGCCCCTCTCTTCCCTCCCTCCCTCCCTCCCTCCCTCCCTCCCTTTCTCCTCGCTCTTTTCCTTCTTTCCCCCCGTTATTTACTGAGCACCTGCTATGCATCAGGCTCTATCCCAGATTCTGAGAATACCCTGGAAATGAGACAGACCAGGTGTCTGTTTGGGGAGAACTTATGCTGCAATTTTTCCTAGATTCTGCAAATATCTAGAATTTTGTGGATGATTTGTGTTACAGAAGCCCAGTTTCCACTGGACGCCTATATGGGACGATACGGATATGGGACTGTACGGATATGGGACTATACGTAGTCCCATATAGCAGCGGGGAGGCATGAAAGTGTTAGAACTATGGTCTCTTTTTCTTCAAATGAGTCCTATGTCTTCAGTGAGATTCTAAAGGATGGGGAAATTGCTTCAAGGCCACGAGAGGCAGAAGACCTGGAATTTTCTCCTCTGGGCACTGCTGCCCCCCAGTCTCTTCAAGGGAGTTTGTGTCTCCTGGGGTTTGAGGTGGACCCCAGGCTTGTGTGCTCAGAATGCCCAAAGGGCATTTACCTGGTAAGAGGAGAAGCGGACACCGCATGCCAGCAGGTGGAAAAACACAGATGCAGAGAGTAGCCTTGGAGAATGAACACTGAGTCAGGAGTCTGGAGCTTGAGTTCTGCTTTTGCCTCTCGTCCACTCCCCCTGTGGCCTTGGGCGGGTCAGGACACCACTCTGGACCTCAGTCTCCTTATCTGTTCGATGGGGCTAATCATACTACTTAAGTCTCCTCTGTCCCAGGGTTAGAAATAAAAATGAGAAAATAATGTCAGGGAGCCTGATGCAGTGACGGGTAACTTGTGCAGTCTGGAGAGAGAGTGAGTAGATGCATGGAAACGTTTACGGCCCGTTGCAGCTGTACAGATCATGTGGATAAAGATCACTCCCGCCATGAATGGCTGTAAATATTGGTACGTAGCGCTCTGGTTCTTTATCATAATGTGTCCACTTACACACACACACACACACACACACACACACGCACACACACACGTGCACACTATGGTACAGCGGAAAAAAACTACACAGTACAAAGAGGCATGAGACCCAAGCCCTAATTCTTCTCTCTGGACCTCCTCAGTGTCCC
>NW_011889184.1:615086-619110 GCF_000151845.1 Pteropus vampyrus | reverse complement strand
GCTCCTTCCACAGGCCTCCTTTATGACTAAATCCAGTCATTAGGCTTCAAATGAGTTACCTGCTGGGGCCGGGTAAGGGCGGCGAGCAGGATTAGTCACCTAATCTCCTCTCTTATCGTTGGTGTCTCTCCCGGCCGCAGACAACGCGAGACTGTTCATCAGGTACCAGGAGCTCAGAGGCAGAGGGCTCCCATCCCGCCCACGGATGGTGGGGTTGGGGGTGGTGGGGCGGTGGGGGGGTGGGGGGTGGGAAGGCAGCCACCCAAGCTTTGTTCTCAGCTCTGGCAAGGCTCGCCAAACTGCGGGAAAGAGATTTCAGGGATCCTAGGAATGGCTGAAGTGAGGTCAGGTTCTAATCCCGGCTGCTCGGGGAGCTAGGACCAGCCCCTCCGGTTAGGGACCTCACTCACCTCCTCTGACCCATGCGTGCTTGACTCCAATTCCAAATGCTCCCGGATTCTGCACGAAGAATGGAAGTCGGCACTCCAGATCTGAACGATTCATGTTATTTGCCAAGAATGTTACCAAGTAACACAATTTTGCTGTTCATGAGGTAATGAGTGGATTTATTAAAAGGTACTGAATGGGGTGCAGAGACGGGGCATAAATTGAAAGCTGTGCAGTGACATGATCTCCTGTCGTCCCGTGTGACGGAAATGCTGCCCCGATGACCGAGAAGTCTGAATTTGAGGCCCTCGTTGAAGGAGCAGCTTGGGCTCAAAGGCCACCTAAGCCTGGCTTGGGACAGGCCAGAATTTCACTGCCCGGACCTGGGAACCGACATGAGGAAACTCCCTGTGAAATGTCTTACAGGTGATCATGACCTTCCCTTTAAAGTCGCTTTATTCAGAACCAGACTGACAATGAATGAGTGGTGTCAGGCCGGGACCCATCTACGTAGGCTGAGGTCATGCTGCTCCTCTCTGTTCTTCATTAAAATCAAAGTCTTCTTGGGAGGATCTGCAGAAAAGTGACCACCAGCCAGTCAGTCACCTTTTAGTATGAATTAGTTCATCAGCCCTGTTGCAAGGTGGCTGTCAGTTGAGAGAGGTTCTTTGTGAAGCGTGCCCGGGGTACAAGACACTGGATGGTGAGGCTCAGTTGGGTGGAAAAAGCTACAGACTCGGGGACCAGAATATCTGGAATCTCAGTCCCCTCTTACTGACGATGAGCCCTGGGACTGTGGGCAGGCCATTTTACGTCTGCGACGTGGAAATGACAATCCCCTCCAGTGACCATTCTACGTTTCCACTCTCACAGGTTAGGTTGGGGAGGCAGACAATTGAGAAGTCACTAGGTGGTGGCGATGAAGATAACACAGTCGAGTACTTGGATCGTAACTGGAGAATCAAGTTCCTTCGGTGGCAAGGACACAGACGGGGCTGGAGAGGCGGGTGAGCCGGCAGACGACACGTCCCTTGTGCTAAGGAATTTACATTTTATTCTTAATGACTAGGAAGCTGCCGAAGTGTTTTTAATAGATGTGAAAGTGTTTTGTAAACTCGAAAGCACAAAGGCAAAGTACTATTATTATCATATGTGTGAATAACAGCTTTCCATTGTAGTCCAAACGATTAAATTGGCAGCTCGGTCCTTCGGTTCCCTCAAAACTGGCAGTGACAGCATCCTGAAGCACTGGGTGAGAGTGGGTACCTCTTGACTGGGCCACCTCTTGACTGGGCCGCCTCTCGGGACACAGGGCTGCTTAAAGAGCAGGGAGTGTCCAGAGCCTGGGCACCAAGCCCCAGCTGGAACATGCCGTGCAGTCAGGATGACCTGCATCACGACGATGCAACACAAAGAAATGACGTTCCTTTCCCAAGGAGTTGTCAGGACCTCCATCGACCCATCCTTGCTTTCGAAGGAACAAATGCATTCAGTCCGCTACCCAAGGAGCTTGCGGGGGTCTCCTTGAAAAGCCTCCAAAAAAATCAGCTGGAAAACAACAATTTGTAGTTGAGATTCCTGAACACACATGCAATTAGGGAAGGAGACAAAAACAAAAAAACAAAAAAACTAACAAACGAACGAAACACGGAGGACCTCGGATGTGACGCGTCTAATCGCGTTAGCCTCAGGTCCCTCATCAGCTCCTCGCGGGGCATGGCATCTGGGCCGTCGCTGCTCAGGGCTGAGGTTGTTACTACCCACACTTTCTGTGGACAGGCGCTGTCTCTCTAGGAGGATGGAGTCAGATCCTCAACGCATACTCTGTGCGGGCACAGCCGTGCGTGCTTATCCCACTGGAGAAGGTCGAGCTAAAAATGCAGACTCTGGAGGTCCCAAGTGAGCCCCATGCCTGGGGACACGGCCACACCTAAAGGGGCAGGCATTAGCCACCTTCGTTTGGTGAGGACTTTAAACGTCTCTCACCTCCGACCTCTCCACCACATCTGGCTGAACTTCAGAATTACTTAGGAAGCACAGAGACGTGGCTTTGCCAACAGGCTCTGCATCTCGTGGGGTGGGGGCCACAGGATCCGAGGTGTCAAAGCTTCTGTGGGTTGGGGGAACCCCTGGTTTAGAGAACCCCGTGGAAGCCGAGGAAACACATTAGTTTAGGAGACAGGAAACCTGGCTTCGAGTCTCTTCTCCGCCACCGCGTGTCACCTTGGTGGGGTCGTTTCTCCCCCTCTGGGCCTCGGTTTCCCCAGCTGGACAAAGGAGGGTGGTCAGAGGTGTGCGCCCACCCCCATCCTGCGCTCCTGTGCTGTGACGCCGGGGGCCCCAGCTCTCCTGGCCTGTTCCCCATTTCCAATTGGCCATGGCATTTCTGTGACTCAGGGGGCAGGCCCAGCAGCCGGGAGGCGGGGAGCAGAGGGCGGGTGCCAGGTTTTCCGCCCCGCTGCCACTGGAGCCAGGCTCCCAGCTCAGCTATTGTACTCATGGGAGGTCTTAGCTGCTGGGGCCGCCAGCCCGACTGCTCAGGCGCCAGAGTTGTTTCATTATTTCATCAAAGTTCATTATGCCGGGGAGGAGACCAGTAATAAAACATGATTGCAAGTGTCTCCAATGAGCACTTAAAGACATAATTCGGGTGCACATTCTGCTGCATCCCTGTTTGTGGTCACATAGCGCACAGAGATTTGCACCTCTGATACACACCGGTCTTCGTGTTAATTGCAGTGGGAAAAAAAAAAAAAAACACTCGAAGAACCTGATTCAATTTGTCTTGGGACTGAGCTGGCGGTTTCTCATGGAGGCAAGATTTGCCATTTTTGAAAACACACAGTTAATTATGGTGACGACATGGTGACACGGAGGGACCGCCTTGCAGCCAAGCGCATCAGGTGTCATTAGCAAAGAGTTTGGGGAGAAATGGCTTTTTCTTTCTGTCTTTCCTTTTTCTTTCTGCCCCCTCTCTACCTCCATCTCTTCATGAAAATAGCAGCTGGTGACAAACGCCAGGAAGGTGACAAATGCCGGGAAGGTAATAGGTGACACTTTACATGCCAGAACTAACCAAAAAGTATCTTGTCCTGGCGTTTGTTATCTGGGTTGGTGTTGTCATCTGGGAATAATGTTTTGATTGACACTGACCGTTGGGTTTGTGAGCCCTGTTTTTCGGGGTGTGCATTGGAGATTGAGAAGGCAGGACAGTGTGGGGACGAGCTCCTGTGTGTGTGAGGTGACGTGAAATTCTCCTGGGCTGTGGCCCGGACCGATCACTTCTGTCTCTGGGGCTCCGTCTCAGCCTCTAAGGCCATGGCCAGGCCCTGCCCGTGGGCAGCAGCGGGCCTGGCCCAGGCTCTGGGTGGGAGGCCTGGCTGTCAGCTCCACCTTTATCCCTGGGTGCCCCGTGGCCATGCCCTTCTCTGTGGCCACGGCTTCTAGTCCTCGTAAAATGGCAAGGTTGGGCCCGGCATGCTACCCACATTTGCCTCATTTCAGGAATCATCAGAGAAGCTTGTTAAAAACAGATTTCTCTAGCCCTACACCAGGGACGTCTGATGAGAATCTCCCCGGGGAGGCCCCGGAATAAATCTTCAGATGACCCATGAAGTTTTTCACTTAATTTTTAGGA
>NW_011889184.1:612124-615036 GCF_000151845.1 Pteropus vampyrus | reverse complement strand
GGCCCCAGCTCTCCTGGCCTGTTCCCCATTTCCAATTGGCCATGGCATTTCTGTGACTCAGGGGGCAGGCCCAGCAGCCGGGAGGCGGGGAGCAGAGGGCGGGTGCCAGGTTTTCCGCCCCGCTGCCACTGGAGCCAGGCTCCCAGCTCAGCTATTGTACTCATGGGAGGTCTTAGCTGCTGGGGCCGCCAGCCCGACTGCTCAGGCGCCAGAGTTGTTTCATTATTTCATCAAAGTTCATTATGCCGGGGAGGAGACCAGTAATAAAACATGATTGCAAGTGTCTCCAATGAGCACTTAAAGACATAATTCGGGTGCACATTCTGCTGCATCCCTGTTTGTGGTCACATAGCGCACAGAGATTTGCACCTCTGATACACACCGGTCTTCGTGTTAATTGCAGTGGGAAAAAAAAAAAAAAACACTCGAAGAACCTGATTCAATTTGTCTTGGGACTGAGCTGGCGGTTTCTCATGGAGGCAAGATTTGCCATTTTTGAAAACACACAGTTAATTATGGTGACGACATGGTGACACGGAGGGACCGCCTTGCAGCCAAGCGCATCAGGTGTCATTAGCAAAGAGTTTGGGGAGAAATGGCTTTTTCTTTCTGTCTTTCCTTTTTCTTTCTGCCCCCTCTCTACCTCCATCTCTTCATGAAAATAGCAGCTGGTGACAAACGCCAGGAAGGTGACAAATGCCGGGAAGGTAATAGGTGACACTTTACATGCCAGAACTAACCAAAAAGTATCTTGTCCTGGCGTTTGTTATCTGGGTTGGTGTTGTCATCTGGGAATAATGTTTTGATTGACACTGACCGTTGGGTTTGTGAGCCCTGTTTTTCGGGGTGTGCATTGGAGATTGAGAAGGCAGGACAGTGTGGGGACGAGCTCCTGTGTGTGTGAGGTGACGTGAAATTCTCCTGGGCTGTGGCCCGGACCGATCACTTCTGTCTCTGGGGCTCTGTCTCAGCCTCTAAGGCCATGGCCAGGCCCTGCCCGTGGGCAGCAGCGGGCCTGGCCCAGGCTCTGGGTGGGAGGCCTGGCTGTCAGCTCCACCTTTATCCCTGGGTGCCCCGTGGCCATGCCCTTCTCTGTGGCCACGGCTTCTAGTCCTCGTAAAATGGCAAGGTTGGGCCCGGCATGCTACCCACATTTGCCTCATTTCAGGAATCATCAGAGAAGCTTGTTAAAAACAGATTTCTCTAGCCCTACACCAGGGACGTCTGATGAGAATCTCCCCGGGGAGGCCCCGGAATAAATCTTCAGATGACCCATGAAGTTTTTCACTTAATTTTTAGGATATCTACGACAGTCGCATCACTGACAATCGACACGGTATAAATGGGAGGTAAAGAGTTTTCACCCACAATGTTCCAGCTACTCGGTTACTGCTTCCGATCCCAACTGAAGTTAGTGTCGCCCTCCCTCCCTCCTCTCTGTCTCTCTCTGTCTCTGTCTCTGTCTCTGTCTCTGTCTCTGTCTCTGTCTCTCTCTCTCTCTCTCTCTCTGTGTTTTCTTCCAGAGAAACCTGTGATGTACAGGCCACTATGTATATATGTATATGTTATGTTCCTTATCCTTTTTTTACTTTAGATGGCAGCGTACATGCACGCTGTTCTTCATCTTTCTTTTTATCTTAATTTAATACATCTCGGAGATCTTTTCATATCTCTTCTCAAGTCCAAGTGTAGTTAGTGGCCTCATGTTGATACCTCGAAACGGGCCGTGGTAGAAGTGCTTACACCACAGACACACGCTACAGTCGAGCGTCCTTCTCCCTGTTGTGCGGATGAAGTGTATGTCATTGAATCGATCCCCCGTTGATGGACATTTAGGTTGTTTCCGATCTTCTGCCGATGCGAGCAATGCTGAAGTAAGGAATTGTGTACACACGTCATTTCACAGATGTGCGTGAGTCTTAGAAGTGACCTGGCTGGGTCAAATGCTCGCATTTGTCATTTCGATTGACGTCGCCTCTGAGAGGCTGCAGCAGTGCACACTCTGCCGACGGCGGACGAGGATGCCGTTCACGTCATCGGCTTTTAACCATCTCCATTTCGGGTTAATGCTCATCTCCCCAGGACGAATGAAGCTGAGCGTCTTCTCATGTATTTAAGAGGCGTTTGTGGCTCCTTTCTGGGGACCCATTGGCTGTTTTGATCAGGAAGATTTGGGAAGATCAGCCTAACCTAATCTTTGTGCATACGTGAGGACTCTGAAGTCCCAAGAGGAGTAAAGAGTCAATCAAGACCCCACTGTGAGTCATGGCAACGAGGGGATCACAATGAGGGGTGAAGGACCCTTGAAGTCAAATGTGGGGGGGAGGCTCAGAATAAGCAGGTCGCCATTTCAGAGGACGTGTAATTACAAATGGTCGCATGTTACAAAGTAAACCAGAGACTGCACACCGGTGGCCCACAGGCTGGACCGGGCTGTGGACACTGTCTATTTTTGGCCTGTGTGTGTGTGTGTGTATTTTAATTTAAAATAGTTGCCAAATTTTAAAACAAGGTTATTTGACATACAAATTCTTATCTCTTGTTTCTCTTGGGAAAACAAAACAGCCAGAGCCCTAGCATCGTCGCACTGATTACCGTGGCAGCAGCAGCCCTCTGCATGTGGGTGGCAGCTGCCTCTCTGAGCCAGGCACGGGTTCGTCACCGTTCTCACTGTCCCTTAGTGTTGCCCCCCTGCTGTCACCACAGGTCACATGTCACATATCATCACATCTACGTTATCTTTTTCTTATAATGCAGAGAAAGTGAAAGATTTCTTCAATCTCTTTCCCTGTCAAAATAGGAAAATTTAAGAAATAGATCTCGTGAAAACTAGACCCAGCGGGCCGCAAATTTAAAGACAAATTTCAGTAGCATCTTTTAAAGCAAAGATCATTTCCATGTGGTTAATATGT
>NW_011889184.1:607346-611294 GCF_000151845.1 Pteropus vampyrus | reverse complement strand
GCAGCAGCCCTCTGCATGTGGGTGGCAGCTGCCTCTCTGAGCCAGGCACGGGTTCGTCACCGTTCTCACTGTCCCTTAGTGTTGCCCCCCTGCTGCCACCACAGGTCACGTGTCACATATCATCACATCTACGTTATCTTTTTCTTATAATGCAGAGAAAGTGAAATATTTCTTCAATCTCTTTCCCTGTCAAAATAGGAAAATTTAAGAAATAGATCTAGTGAAAACTAGACCCAGCGGGCCGCAAATTTAAAGACAAATTTCAGTAGCATCTTTTAAAGCACAGATCATTTCCATGTGGTTAATATGTTGAAATGAATGAATGAATGAATGACTCAAACATCTACATGGACTATAATTTAAGAGAATGTAAAATAAGCCATGGGAAGAATCTCTCCTCTTCCATTATTAATATCATTTGTCTGATCTTGAAAATATTTTGGGGGGGGGGGGGGGGGTTGATACTCTTGTCTCAAAAACCAGCAAGGGTCTTTTCCGAGAGGTGTCCCTAGCATGTCTCCATAAGAAAGGTGGAGTGAGGACCACATAGTTGTGCCGGGGGAAATGTCTTGGACTTGTTACAAATGCACGCTGATTTTTATCTGGATTTTCTTTTTATTAAGGATAGCTTGGGGAAGACTTTTGAGATGGTGAGGGGGCAACTTAAGCCCCCCGTGGCACTCTATAATGTCCCTTCGTCTTTCCATCTGTAACCTCTGTAGACCTGTGTGGTTGCCCAGCTTTTACAGACAGAGACTATCTGTGCAATCTCCAGAACGCTGACTCCTTTGTCACTGGTGTCCTATGCCCCACCTGGGGGAGAGGTGGCTTCGAGGGGGACCCATTGCTTGGGGGCCACTCCTGGGGGTGATGAGATGAGGAACACTTTGAGAAAGACGGTGAAACAGTTCAGTTCAACTAAAACCTCTATCCTAACTTGCTTCCCCTCTTCGATTCGGCAAAGGCTTGGGTGCTTCTCCTCCTACTATGTTCCTGTGAGGTTACGAACCACCCATTCAGAGGGATGGAGTCTCAACACTTCTGACTCATTCACAGTTGGGTCAGTGCAACACGCATCGGTGGGGAGGAGACCTCCCAGGAAGTTATATAAGCCTCCTCGTGGAACCGAGAATCCTTGTTCCGGCCAAGCTTAACTAAATCAGCTGGGGCTGCTCTTTGATTCTAAAGATAGAGCTGGGATGGGGGGTGGGGGTGGGGGGGTCCCCTTCCAACCCCAGTCATCCCTTCTGCTCTTAATTATACAAACCCCACCCGCCGGAAACAGAAACCCTCATTGACATTAACCGAAGGAAGACCGTGATCTGTACACCAACGCGCCTTATCTCAGTAATTTCAGAAGAGACGCAGGAAAAAAAAAAAAAAAAGAGGTGGATCTCGAACAACTATTTGTCTAATAAACAGCCCCTGCCCCACCCCCTTCACTTCCTGCAAAGAAAGCTCTGTTGTAGCTAATCCATCTTGGCCTCACTCAGAACACATTATCATTTTTATCGGCCTCATAAATCGCCTTTCCAGATTACACAAAAATACACATCGCCCCACTGTAATTATTCCAGAGCCCCCCCACTTTCTCACTTTTCATTTTGATCCCAGGTAAACCTAGTCATTACTCACATCGGTGTGGCTTTCCCAACACATCAAGATTAAAACGGACCATGGAGACTTAGGAAAGACTGAGTCAGCCGAGCAATTTGAACCAATAAATATCAAAGTCGTGTCTAAGCAGAGAACAATTCATTTGATACCACATCTGTCAACAGGCTTGTGGAGGCTTTTCCTTCCTGGGGCTCCACCCTGGCGGCCCCGCTGGCTCTTCTTCCCGATACTTCGCAGGAGCTGGATTGGGCCTCACAGGAGGATGGCGCCCCACGCCCCAGAGAGCACCCTGGGCCCCGATGGGTTGGGGGCGGGGTGGTCAGCCGCTGTGCTGCCTGCCCTCCGCCCGCTATCAAAACGGCCTGTTCTAATGCCTCAGCTAGGCAAGCACACTCTGCAATTAGCAATTCTTTTTTATTGGTTGATGTGGGCCTTGGGCCAAGAGGAGCTGGGATTGAATCAATATTCCTTTTATTATGTCATCGTAAGCAAATGAATTATGAAAACAAAAGCTCAATATGAAGCTGCCAATGCTAATTACTGGGTAGGATGCGGAGGCACAATAAACAAAGGGCGCTCTGTCCAGGCGGGAGCCGTGGGAGCTGCCCTCTCGCCCGTCCGGGCGCTGCAAGGCCTTCCTCCCCCTCCCCCCATGAGCCCCGGGCTCCCGGAGGGAAGTAGGAAGGGGCCTGGCCTGCTGCCCCGGGCCTGGCCATCTCGGAGGCCAATTTTAAACCTGATCAGTACATTTCAATGCAAGGCGCGTTTATTGAGCACCTACTGGGTACCGGACACTGTTTTCCAAACACGACCGCACTGGTTATTGCTGTGTCTAGAGGCTGGTGGTAAAGAAGGTGCATCTTTGGAACCGGACATGCCTGGTTTGAATCTCAGGTCTGGTGCTATTTACAGTGGAACTTTGTCTTCTCTGACCCTCGGTTTCCTCATCTAGACAATGAAGATAATAATGTGCGTGGGACGGAGTTAGAGGGTTGACTGGGGAAATAGGTGCCAGATGGACAAAGACAAATGCCGTATGATTTCACTTACACGTGGAATCTACGGAGCAAAATAAAATAGAAACAAACTCATTGAATACAGAGAACATGTCGAGTGTTGTCAAAATGGGGGCGGGGTAATGGGAAAAGGGGAAGGGATTAAGAAGTACAAATCGGTAGTTACAAAACAGTCATGGGGATGTAAAGTTTAGCGTAAGAAATGTAGTCAGTAATATCGTAATAACTATGTGTGGTGTCAGATGGGTACTAGATTTACCAACGTGCTCGCTTCATAAGTTATATAAATGTATAATCTTATGTTGTACACCTAAAACAAATATAATACTGCATGTCAACTACAATTGAAAAAATTAAATTATTTTTAAAAATAATTTAAAAAAAGAAAATATGTGCCAAATGGTTGGTGTGAACACTCAACAAATGTTAACTGTTCTTCTCCCCTCCCCTTCCTCCACCTCTACCTCCTTCTCTTCATTATTATTATACTCATCATCATCACCATCATCACCTTAATCACCATCACCAGCATCACTACCATCATCACCATCACCACCATCATCACCACCATCACCATCACCACTATCATCATCGTCATCTTCACCACCATCATCACTGCCATCACCACCATCATCTTCACCACCATCATCATCACCACCGTCACCACCATCACCACCATTACAACCACCATCATCTTCACCACCATCATCATCATCATCACCACCATCACCATCATCACCACCATCATCACCATCATCATCATCTTCACCACCATCATCACCACCATCACTATCATCATCATCACCACCATCATCACCACCATCACCATCATCACCTTAATCACCATCACCGTCATCACTATCATCACCATCACCATCATCACCTTAATCACCATCACCGTCATCACTATCATCACCATCACCATCATCATCATCTTCACCACCATCATCGCCATCACCATCATCATCATCTTCACCACCATCATCATCATCACCACCATCACCATCATCATCACCACCATCATCATCATCTTCACCACCATCATCACCATCATCACCTTCACCACCATCATCACCATCACCATCATCACCATCGCCATCTTCATCATCAACATTCAATGAGCATCCCTAGTGCCCAGAGTAGGGCCTACTTAAAAATTGTTAGTTGATTGCATGATGAACGAATGGGAGGCAAGAAGAAAGGAAATTGGTCTTGGCAATGTGGAGGTGATAAAAAAGAATTCACATCAGGACCTTGACCCCCAGAGCTGACGGCCTAACGGGGAAACAGACACTCATGAAGTCAACCATAAGCA
>NW_011889184.1:603016-607296 GCF_000151845.1 Pteropus vampyrus | reverse complement strand
GTGGAGGTGATAAAAAAGAATTCACATCAGGACCTTGACCCCCAGAGCTGACGGCCTAACGGGGAAACAGACACTCATGAAGTCAACCATAAGCAGTGGAGGGAAGGGCGCTCCCTCCCTCTACCCACCTCCCTGCTTCTGTCTTCCAGACCGAGTTGGCAGAATCAAACCCCTCCTTCGTGAGGAAGGCCTTGCCTTCTCCTCAAGTGGAGAGGCCTCTTCGAGCCTGGCTTGTGCTCCTTCTGTCAAATTACGAGGGACAGCTGACAGGGCGGTCGGGGTGGGTGGCAGTGGGCTGGGAATGAACTGTCACAAGCCTGCCACGTGCAATGAACATTGCTCACACCCCCTCATGTGACCTTCTCAATAATTCCCCAAGGCCCCACCCTGCACCCCATGTGACAGAGAACGTGACTGCCCAAAATTACGTGATCCATGATAAGCCCCGGGGGGCTGAGTTATCACTTGGCCACGTGATTTTAGGAAAGTCGCTTACCTTCCTCGTCGGGAACACGTGGATGGTAACTATGGGACTCACACATGTGGGCACTGTAAATCCGATGACGAGATGGGTGTTGCCTTTGGAGCCTGTGCTCTCTGTCTCGCCAAGGCCTCTGAGGCCCGCGGGAGGACATGGCCACATCAGATTCCTTCGTTTTCTTCTTCTTTTCCTTGCCTGGCTCTGGGTTGGGCCAGCAATGTGTGCCTGGACAGTCTTTACAAAATAAAGCAGAATCATCATAATAACCAACTTGTACGCCATGAGTAACAGCTTCTAAATGATTCTCCTTTCCCACGGTCACAGGAAGCCTTGTGGTGGGTGGGGATTATCAGCCCATTTTCAAAGGGAAAACTGAGACTCCCAGAGGGGACACGAGGAGCCCATTTTGCACAGCTAGTTGGAGCTTCCAACCCGGTCCTCTCTTCCATGTGCTTCTGGAAGAGAGAAGAACATCAGCTCTTCCACTCTTGGCCACAGGCCGATGCCGGATTTCTACAGGCGCTCCAGACCCCTGCTTGTTTAGGGAGATGAGTGCACCCCAGCCAGTTTTGAGGGGCTCTCATCCCAAAGGCAGAGCAATCAAGATCTTAGCTGCTAGTTAATTGGAGGAAAATAGCTCTGACTTTTCATTTGCAACCCAGCATTGTGTGGCTCTGGATTGAATTAGGTCGATCTCTTTGAACCCCAGATTGGATGCATCCCCGTGGTGACGGGCTCCTGGAGGGGGTGGGACCTGAGCATGGGGAAATCGGCTTCCATGGACCACGGAGGGAGGGGAGAGGGGGAAATCACATGTCCCATTTTTCTACTAAGGAACAGCCTCTGCGTTTATGAGACTCGGGGTCAGCCTCATGAGTACATAACCAGAAGTCACATGGGGCCCTGCGCTGAAGGTTTAATGACCTGTGGCCAACATTCTGTGAGTCTTAATACGTTTATCTTTGAACTTGTGTTTTGTAGTGAAGTCTGATGGGGCAACGGTGCATGAGCTCACACCCAGTCCCACCTCTCATTGCCTCTCAGGAGTGATTCTCAGCTGCCCACCTCTGCTCTATCCAGTGACTACCGTGCCCCTCTGCACCTGGCCTGGGAACGGATGCAGAAAGGACTGGGGTTGGGTGCATGTACCCCATTGGATGAGTTGTGGGGCACGGCTTCTGGCATCTCTGAGGCCTGCATGCACGCTACATGTATCCCTATGCCCAAGAGAACATGACATTGAATAGCCAATAAAAACACCATGATGATTTGAGAGAGAGGTTGTGGACAAAAGAAAGAAATTTCCTTCTGCTTTTTGAGTGCTGTATTTTTATTTTTCACTGGGTCTTGCCAATAAGAGAGTTGGCCCCGACAGGACTTCATCGGGAGTGGACGCGAACAGAAGCCGTGCTTGTTCTGGTTCATCGCCAGTATACGGGCCAATGGTGGCTGGTAAGGGGGAGAGGTCTAGGTCCAAGACAGGACACCCCAGTAGATATGGACTTTGCCATTGGCCTCTGCTCCTACCACTGCGTGACCTTGGACAAGTTACTCTGCTTCTCTGGGAGTTTGTTTTCTTATCTGTAAAATGAAGATAATCATAGGATTGTCGGGAACATTCGATGAGAACATGCAAGTAAGAGCTCTTGGCGATGTGCCCGGCTCAGAGCAAGTACTAAGTAGATGTTAGTTGTTATTGTTTCATCCTGAGTTGTGGTTCTGCCACCTGTGTGACCTTGGACACATTATCACCCTGTGAAAACACCTACCACCATCACCGTGCCTATGCCCTAGGGTCTTAAATAACAATAGTACACTCCCATATGTGGTCAACTGATTTTCCACGAGAGTGTCAAAACTACACAGTGGAAAATCGTCGAACGATGTTGTTGGGAAAACTGGATATCCACATGCAAAAGAACGAAGCTGGACCCTTATCTCATGCCATGTGCAAAACATAATGCAAAATGGACGGAAGAGTTAAACTTAAGAGCTAAAACTCTGAGTAGAAAACAAGGGGAAATCGTCATGATGCTGAATTGGCAGCGATTTCTTGGATATGACACCAAAAGTACAGGCGACGACAAAAAATAAAGAAATTGGACTAGATTGAAGTTAAAAACCTTTGCGCACCGAAGGACACTATCAAAAATATGAAAAGACAACTCGCAGAATGGGAGAAAATACTTGCCAATCATATCTGTTAAAGGATTAATGTCCAGAATATATAAGGACCTCCTGCAACTCAATAACACCAACAACAAAACAAACAGACAACTGGACTCAAAAGTAGGCAAAAGACTTGAATAGACGTTTCTCCAAAGAAGATATACAGATGGCCAATAAATACAGGAAAAGATGCTCAACCACTAATCACTGGGGAAATGTAAATCAAAACGACAATGAGATACCACTTCACACCCCTTAGGATGACTATAATTTTAAAACATTTAAAAGAAAAAAAAAAAGAAATGTTGGCAAGGATGTAGAAAAATTGGAACCCTTGTATGCTGCTAATAAAAATGTAAAATGATGTGGCCACCCTGGAAAACAGTTTAGAAGTGCTTGAAACAGTTAAACATCTGATCCAGCGATTCTACCCCTAGGTCTATACTCTCGGTACTATTACCACGGATGGGAAAAACATGATAATTTCACATGGACAGAAAGGTTATTGTACAGATAGATACATTTGAAGTGCATAAAATTGTTATTAAGTTCCAACTTGATACCATTGCCCGCCAGACTTCCATTAAGAAGAGGGTTAGCAATAGCTAAGCGAAGCGTTAAGGAGAGACTAGCGCCTCACTGAAACCTTTTTCTTGATCTAATCAGATCAGAAGACAATGCAAAGAAACAGTTTTCCCTTGGTTGAGTCGATGTTCTTTAGTGTCAACTGTATGCACCATGGTACCCACAAAGTCACCTCTTCTACATCGGTGTGAGCCCACTGCCTCCACGTGCCCCAGGCTGGCTCTGTGGGTGGCATGAGATCACAACCCCCAGTGCCCGGTGAAGAGTGGCAAGCTCTTTCCCGAGAAGACGTAATATCACGACCATCATCATTACATAAAGCAGCCGGCTCCGGCGCTCTATCTGTTAGCTGCTTCTGACAAGTCAGAAGTGCCCTCTGGTCAAGTCCACTAACTTGTCCAGAATTACGAAAGCTCAGACTAGAAAGGACATTTAAAACCAAAATCTAAATCAAACAACAACAAATGAAATCATCCCTCAGGACCCAGCCTCTTTATTCAAGGCTCAAACAGGGCTATTTCCCCGACACCGTGTGGGGAGCTGTGGGAGCCATGGTCTTGTGTCAGGACACCTGTGGGCCAGAATGTCCCCTTCGTCGTGGTCTTCCTATTGCTCCTTCCTCCTTCGCTGTGAACTTTCTGTCCTGCCCGGTAATTAGCACTGGCAGCCTCAGATTGGCTCTTTTGTTTTCCTAATTCATTTACTTTTGATGATATCATAAAGAGTGTATAAATTTCACCCCCCTCCTCTTCACCATCCTGGCCCCACGCCCACATCCCGTAATACAAAGACACTAATTGCTCCTCGCTCTTGTGCCAGGCGCTGTGAAAACATCTTCGCCTAATGGATGGCATTAACCTTGTTTATCGTACAAATCAGCAGCCTAATTTGCCATGAATCCCGACTCTGTGGCTCCATGCGCCACGGCTGGGAGGCGGTGACTTTTCACTCTGCCCCAGCCACACTGGGAAAGAGAACCCATGGTGCCCTCATTAGACACGCCTTCCTCCGTGCTCCCCTCTCTTCCTGCGGTGGGAGGGGGTGA
>NW_011889184.1:593880-601680 GCF_000151845.1 Pteropus vampyrus | reverse complement strand
TCAAGTCTCAACCTCGAGGTGATAGAGGTAACGTGTCTACTTTAGACACCGGCTCTCAGCCAGCCTTCTCGAGACTGAAGTTGCAACTATCTTTATTATTTTTAAGCATTTTTAACAAAAACATTTTTTAGAATAGATTTTGGATCATTAAAGTTTCCCTGAAAAACATCCTTTGTGCTTTCTCTATCTATCCGACCTCAACCCCCAGGACCCTAGAAACCACCGAGAATGTTTATCATTTAAATAGCTGGTCTTTTGTAGATTATTACATAAATAGAATCACACAGGACATCGCCTTCTCGGATGGGTCTCTTTCGTAAAGCGGTATGCATTTCAGATGCATTAGTCTTTGCGTGACTTGATAGCTAATTGCTTTTTCTTCCTGGTTAATATGCCGTCGTCTGGATGGACCACAGTTTGCTTAGCCAATCACCTACTGTAGGACATCTCGGTTGCTCCTAGAGATGGACAATTATGACTAGAGATGCTATAAACCGGTGCGTGAGTTCCGGTGTGCACGTAAGTTTTCACGTAAGTTGGGTAAATGCCTGGGACGACAATGGCTAGATCTTATAAGTTGCACCTACTTTGAACGTCTGACGTAACATTTAAGTGCATAAAGCACTTCCTGTCTCATTTAATTCATCTGTGCGGGAGCCCAAAACAGGGATCTTAGTTCAGGTAGTGGAAATGAATACTTACAAACGCAAACCGATAGGGAAAGAGAGAGCTCTTGAGAGCTCATAGCAGCAGAGGCGAGACCGGAGAACCCAGCGTGGAAAATGAGTGATTTCAAGAAAAGCAGCGGAGGTGGGACCCTAGGTCGTTATAGAAATAACCTTGTTAAGAGAGTTTATCTTAATCGATCCAGTCTCTTAGGGTCCCTCTTTAAATTCAAAGGCCCAGGCAAGGACATCTGGTTGACTAAACCTGGCCTCTAAGGATTGATTTCAAGGGGTTTAATATGAAGTAGAGAGAGAGCAAATACTATCTGTGCCTCTGCTCACCCTCCCAGGAGATGGTGGTGGGACCACAGAGTAGAAGGGGTACAGCCTCTGAAAGACCAGGTAGAAAGGAGTCGCTCTGTCCACCTGGCCAGCAGGGCAGGGACGTAAGCAAGGAAATGTCTACGGGGATGCGCCATTATGTGCTGGGGCTGTTTGTTACGGATGCTCAGCTTGCCATAACCAGGCGAGGAGCCAGCCCGTGCGTGGAGGACCTCGCAACCAGGATGGGGAGACCATACCCCACGCTGGACACAGTGGGAACCCCGGGGGGAGTGTTAAGCTGGGGCGTCCAAACTACGGGCTCGAAGTGCGGGCGGAAATACCTGCTGAAGGCTTGGTCTTTTGAGAAAACGTTGGTCTTTTGAGAAAAGGCGCGGGTACTAGGGATGGGGTCTGAATCTGAGCGAGAGCAGGAGCCCACTGCCCTGATGTTTTCAGGTAACTCCTAATTTACCCTTCTGGGGTGAAACGAGACGGCGAGGTGGGTATTAAGTTGTCGAACTACAAAGCCTGATGACGACAGGGATTAAAGCTCAGTGTGGTGGGCTTTAAAGTGCACCCCTCCCCCAATATCAGATCCCAATCCTTGGAACCCGCAAATATTACCCGAGGAATAAATGGATCTTTGCAGTTACAATTAAATTAGGGATTTTGAGATGGAGAGATTTTCCTGGGTTATCCGAGTAGACCCTAAAGGCAACCGTAAATGTCCTTCCGAAAGAGGCAGAGGGAGGCCGGACCCGAGCAGAGGAGGGAACGAGTGGAGGTGGGTATGGGGACAACGAGGCCACAGGTCGAGGGATGGTGGCGGCCACCACGGGTCGAAAGGGGTAAGGAATGGATTCCGCCCTCGAGACCCAGAGGCCCTTGATGTCACCCCAGGGGTGCTGATGTCAGGCTTCCGGGCTCGGACACGGGGAGAGAACTCCCCCGTGTTGTGTTAGGGCCCCCCGGTTTGTGGTGATACCGACGGCAGCCCTGGGAAACTAACACGGCCAGGAAAGGACCACAGAAGGACAAACGCGCACGGAGGAGACAGAGCAGGTCTTTCGGTAAAGGCAGACCTGGGATCAAACCCCACCTGGGGAGACTTGGGGCCACAGCATAGGCACAGGCACGGGAAACCCACGACAGGTCTGCAGCCGCCCCGCTCCCAGGCCAAGGTGGACGTGGCTAGCCGACGCCAGCATTCTGTCCCAGACTGGCTCAGAAGACACGTCAGCACAGGTCTCTCTGCCATCGTCAGAACCGATGTGCGATGGGAGACTCGGTGGCCATTCCCGTAATAACGCCGCGCGCCCTTCGCTGGGCGCCTACCATCCGCCTGCATTTCAAATAACGCCCTATTTCATCCTCCCCACAAACCAAGCAGACCGTTCTCCCCTTCGCGTCGGTTTCCGGGCAGGGGAGTTGCGTCTCATGGAGCTAAGGTGACATTTCCAAAGGCACGCAGCTGGGAAGTCACAGATCTTCCATGCAGAACCGGGAATTCCCGACTCCAAATCCTTTTCTGCTGTGACGTGGGAGCGGTCGCTTCAGTTTGCCCGAGCCTCGGTTTCTCCTTCTGTCAAACGAGACTGCTGACCTCCAGCTCCAAGAGCTCATGTGAGGATTTGGCGAGATCACCGACAAAGGCCGGGGACCCGGGGTAGTGTGGCTGGTGCACAGCCTGCACCGGGAGAACATTAGCCCGTGGGAGCCTGGGCCCCACCAGAGGCCTGGCACGACCTGGGCAGCCCGAAGCCCGAGCCTGGTAGTTGTGAGAAAGCTGGGGACCTCTCCCGACACCCCTCAACCCCACAGCTTGGCCTGTCTCCTCGAGAGGGACCACATCTGGAGTGGGGAGCCATGGGGTCACCGTGACCTAGGACAGAGCACCGTGTAAAGTCAACATGAGCTGCGTATCCCTGCCAGGATGAGGAATTACAATATCAACAATGTCAAAACCAACAGTTTTTTTTTTTTTTTTTAGTCGGGATCCAGCCAGGGATGACGAGAGGAGGCTCCAAACGGTCTGGAGGTGAACGGCATTGTGCTGTGTTCTCCCTGAGCCTTCTGGGGGCGCCTCCCCGTTCTGGGGAGGCAGATTGAAACAGAGAAAAAAGCGCGAGCTTGAGCACCAGCCCGCCCTGCGTTCCGATCCCGGCCTTTCTACCTGCTGGCTGAGTTGTCTCGGATGAGCGTCTTCACTTCTCCGTGCCTCAGTTTCCTTATCTGTCAAATGGGGCATGAGCCCTTTGTCACCATATGCCACGACGGTCAAATGGGTTAGGGCAGGAGTAGATGCTCAATCATATCACTTCTTTTTATCCTCCCTGTTCCCCAAGTCCATGCCTGAGCCTGCCCGCACAGCCCCCTCCTCGCCCCCAGCCCCCCGACTCTGCAGCCAGTTCTGCAAGTACATTATCTAATGTCCTAGGCAGGAAGGAAACATGGGGACAGCAGGGCCTCCTTGACGAGTCTGGGTCCCGGGAGGCTCACTCCTAGCTCTCTCTGTGGAGGTGGGGTGGGAGAGAGCCAGACGGGACCCCAGTAAACCGAGCCTCAAGCAGAGAACATAGAAATGACATCATCTAAGGCAAAAATTGCAGTCCTTGGAGAAAATCTCCCTTTCGATTTTGGTGTCAACAAGTTGGGAAGAGCAGGCTCTCGGCCCACGAAGACTGTGCTTCTGGAATCCTTTCATCATGACTCATCTTTCAGCAAACAATTACTCTCCCCCCAGGCACCCTCATCCGAACCTTCTAATTATACTATTGTTGGGTTTTATGTCAACTGAGCAATAAATCAAACGTGGAACAGAATGTCTGATGGAAAATGTGCTGGGGGGTGATTTGTGGGAAGCACACAGCACCGGAGACAGTGGCAACACGAGGCTTCGTCTCTCTCCTCCTAAGCTTCCCTTTTCTCTGTTAATTCTGTTCGCTTCGGGTCCGGGATCTGGGCCCTAGTGGCCCAAACCCTCCTGCCTCTAAAATGAGACAGCTGCATTTGCATCATTTCCCTCCGAGAGGCCATAAGAGGGTTCGATGAATGAATGAATGAATGACGGCAAAATCCTCAGAAATATATGGATAACAAGTGATCTCTCATACACTTTTCCCTCAGTGGCGATTGGCTTCCATCTCTGAGGGACTTTTTGCTACCATCAAAAGCCAAGTTCCCCGTCAGGCAAAGAAGAAGGACAGTGTATATGTTAGCATTTTATTTTATTATCTATTTTGCTTTTCCTTTTCTCTTTCCTTTCCTTCTCTGACCTGTCACGACGCAACAGGCCATGACAGAAGCCTTGGAAGGGGTAGGGGAGAGAGTGACCAGTTCTGAATGCCACAGCGTGCTTTCTCTGACTAATTATTTTCCCCTCCAAACCTAAGTCTATACTCTGGGCCCAAATCTAGGCTGAGGCAGCTCATTCAGTATTTTCAGTTTAGTTTAAAAGCATGCTCTGTCGCCTGCTGGATACCCTGCCTAGTGCCAGGTGCCGGGGAATGGACACATGAGGACACATAGCCCTGACCACAAGGAGCATCCCTGGCGTGGGGTGGGGGGCAGATATCAAAACCAGTAATCACAACGTAAGCTGGAGAGGGCCACGTTTGAGTGGTGACTAAGCAGGAAGCAGTACCAGGAACCAAAGTGACGCTGCTTCCTTCAGCCACAGAAAACAAAATGATTCATCACACCAGGTCGGTGATAGTACTTTCCTTTTCGAATCTACAGTTTATTAAACAATCGTTACGGACCAGGCCCTGTTCTTACCACCTTCCTATTAGCTCATTTAGTTCTTACCGAAACCCCATCGGGGTAATAAGAAAACAATAAGAAAAGCATTCGGCATCGGGGAATTGCCAATTAAAACCGCAATGAGATACCACGACACCTCTATTAATATGGTCAAAAGCTGGGAACACCGACACCACCAAATGCTGGAGAGGAGTTGGAGCCACAGGAACTGTCTGTCGTTCACTGCAAAATGGCCCAGCCGCTCCAGAAGACAGAATGGCAGTTTTTTTTTTCAAAACTAAACACATTCTTACCATCTGATCCAGCAAGTGCTCTCCTGGGTATTTCCTCAAACGAGTTGAAAATGTACATCCGCACAAAAATCGACACATGGTGGCTTTGGAAGCTTTATTCATAATTTTCCAAACTTGGAAGCAACCAAAGTCTCCCACAGCAGGCGAATGGATGAATAAACTGTCCATCCGGACCCTGGACTATTATTCAGCACTCAAAAAGGAGGAAACTTCAACGCATATCACTAAGTGGAAGAAGCCGATCTGAAAAGGCCACGTACTGCACGAGTCCAACTCTACGACACTCTGGAGAAAGCAAAAGGTCGTTATCCATATCTGGGGAAGAGGGATGAAGAGATGGAGCACAGTCCCGGAGTCCTCGGGGCTATAAAACACCCTCAAATGACCCTAAAATGGTCGATACATTATTTGTCCAAACCCAGAGGCTGCCCGGCATCAAGGGTGACCCCTCATGTAAACTATGGACCCCAGGTGACAATGACGTGTCAGTTCAGGTTCACGGATGGTAACGGATGTCCTCTCTGGCAGGGGAGGCTGACAGCAGGGGAGGCCGTGCATGAGGAAGGGCGTCGGCTGTATACGTATGGAAAAATATCTGTACATTCTGCTCGATTTTCCTGTGACCCTAAAACGACTCTAAAAAATTGAGTTTATTGAAAAATGAGAAAACGAGAATATAAGGGCCCTTCACACGTGCGGAGGCTGCCATGAGCTGGGCAGTGTGTTACGGGCTTCGGGCTTACTTTAGGTTTTGGACTGAACAGTAGGTACCGTGGTCGCTGTCTCTGACACCGTGGAGGCTTCGAGACTTTCAAGGGTTAGGAGGGAGCTGGCCCAGATTCTCACGGGAGGGGCCAGGTCCAATCTCCCGACTCAGGCTGCTCTGACTCCAGAAATAAGAATTTCGACTCTGTGCTGGATTCTTACGCTGAAGTCCAGACATGGCCACAATTTTATTTTTGGTATAGCTTGTGGCTGGAGCATACAACACTGGCAGAGCTACATATTCTGTTCGTTCGTTTGTTCATTTTTCATTCATTCATTCATTCATTGCTTTGGTCGACGGGTGTTTGGGTCCCCTCTGCAGTGAGTCCACTGCTGGGCCTTACTGTGTTTGTTTCACTGTCCCCAGAAGCAGGAGCCCTGAACACCTGTTCTGCTCCCGTGGCTCCGGCTGCATGGCGTGGATCAGAGGTGACACGTTCTGATTGGAACCAGTCAGCACGATGGCCTACCCCTTCCACATGCCTTATTGGATCATTTGAAAGTGTGGCAAAGTCTTCTTAATGAAATAGTACGGTGCCAAAGAATACCAGGAAATTAATATCTGTGTAACGTATGAAGCAGTTCCTGGCACAGTTGCAAACCAATGAGCCATCAATTCTAAATGAAGCTGCACATTTGCCTTGAAGGCCTGGTCCTAGGCTGAGCCCAGGCGAGTTCTAGAGAGAGTGTGTGTGTGTGTGTGGCAGGGGTGGGTACCGAGCAGGGTAGAGAAAATTCTTCATTTCTCCCCGCAGTGGCAAAGCTTTTGGTCTGAATTAGCCAGATCAAGGCTCTGGTTCTCCCTTCATTTTGGCTGTTGAGATGCAGCCAACAGACCGGTCTCGTGCCTGGAGCTGCAGAATGGGCACCGTCTCTGCAGACAGTTAAATGCATAAAGGAGGCCAAGAAACCGACCTGAAGCTCAAGTCCAACATGCCTTGGGTAGTCGCTTACAGTTGCTTGAGTATTATCATTTCTTCATTTTCCATCCCATCTACAGTTTGTTTCCCAGGACTAATTTTCAACCTGCCGGGATGAAGGGCTGTTTGTCTTCAATCCTATGACCCGTCAGTTGTAAGAAGTGCTGTTGACTTAATAGCAACATTTAATGGAAAATATGTTACTATATTACATATTCATATTCTGAAATCGGAGAAGATGAAACAAGGCAACATATTTCTCTAAACGATGAAAAAAAAAACCCAATATATCTCACAATAGATACATACAGGGCTGAGGAAATAGAAAATGCCCATAACCTTGAGATTGGGACGTTAGAGAGGGAGATGTCTGCCCTTGACTTTGCAGATGGCTTAGAAATCAGGTAGAGAAGGGGGACGGGCAGGCGGGAAAGGGGACAGCAGGAACCCAGCCTTGGGAGTGAGAACTGGCAAGGAATGCAGGGAGGACGCCCGTGGCCACACGACCCTCTGACCCTCTGGAAAAAGCAGAGAGGCCTGAGTTCAAATCCGAGCTCTGCTACTTGCCTTTCCATTGACAATAGTCACTTCCGGTTGCCGGGGGGATGCCACAGGAGAAAAGCATGTGACTGCGTCCAAAGATAGGGTGTGACACGCAGGAGGTGGGAACCTTGTGTTAGGCCCCTTTTGATGTTTGCCTCTATCTGTCCCCCACCCTCTCCCATAAGCAGGAATCTTCAGTCTCCCAGTGCAGGAGGATGTGGCCATCCCAGCAGGAAGTCAGAGGAGGCGTTTACAGCGTTCAGGCTGGAGCCCTGGCATGAGGGTCATGAGTAGGGGTGACCTGGGCTCATCCTCCGTGGGGTCCGGCCTTTACGTGCCCTCCATAGCAAGAGGCGGCAGCGGGGGCGGGACCGTCCCCAGCCCCTGGAATGCAGAGATGCCATGGGTACGGACGGACGCTCCTGTGCCCCCCGCAGCTTCATTCTCGAGGTGGTGCCCTCCCTTCCTTCCCCCTTTCTTTGTCTCCTGGGATCCAGGCACCTTGCCACTCCCCTCGCCTTGCCAAAA
>NW_011889184.1:589257-593285 GCF_000151845.1 Pteropus vampyrus | reverse complement strand
AATCAGGTAGAGAAGGGGGACGGGCAGGCGGGAAAGGGGACAGCAGGAACCCAGCCTTGGGAGTGAGAACTGGCAAGGAATGCAGGGAGGACGCCTGTGGCCACATGACCCTCTGACCCTCTGGAAAAAGCAGAGAGGCCTGAGTTCAGATCCGAGCTCTGCTACTTGCTGGCGAGGCTGGATGGGCTCGTCATGTCCCTGGAGCTTCTGCCTTTCCATTGACAATAGTCACTTCCGGTTGTCGGGGGGATGCCACAGGAGAAAAGCATGTGACTGCGTCCAAAGATAGGGTGTGACACGCAGCAGGTGGGAACTTTGTGCTAGGCCCCTTTTGATGTTTGCCTCTATCTGTCCCCATAAGCAGGAATCTTCAGTCTCCCAGTGCAGGAGGATGTGGCCATCCCAGCAGGAAGTCAGAGGAGGCGTTTACAGCGTGCAGGCTGGAGCCCTGGCATGAGGGTCATGAGTAGGGGTGACCTGGGCTCATCCTCCGTGGGGTCCGGCCTTTACGTGCCCTCCATAGCACGAGGCGGCAGCGGGGGCGGGACCGTCCCCAGCCCCTGGAATGCAGAGATGCCATGGGTACGGACGGACGCTCCTGTGCCCCCTGCAGCTTCATTCTCGAGGTGGTGCCCTCCCTTCCTTCCCCCTTTCTTTGTCTCCTGGGATCCAGGCACCTTGCCACTCCCCTCGCCTCGCCAAAACCATCAGATATCGTCGCCGTCATATGAACCAGGCAGGCTGCCAGCCGGTCAGTGCTTACAAAACTCCTGGCGCCTACTTAAAGTGTCTGAGAGATTCACCACCCCACCAGACCTGGGGCAGAGGGTCATTATCGCTCCTTCCTTTCTTTCTTCTCCTTCTTCTTCGTCCCCCGCCCCTTTGAAGTTTTTATTTTTTTATTTTTGTCTCATAAAGATACAGTACGAATTGGTATGTTTCTCTGAGTCCCCCTCCCTCCTCCATCCCTAAGGCGACAGATGAATCAAAAGCTTGTGTGTCACTGAGTCCACAGTGGATTCCTGGCGTGACAAGGAAAACCCCATGCAGAACGGCTCCGAGGACGTGCGTGTAGAGTTTAGTCCTCGGATGAGCCCTGTGTCCGCCTGGGTTACAAACGGACACTGTCTTCCAGACCCACGTTTATTTGACCCCCGTATCGTCCTTGGCAAAGGTGAATAGGGGTGCCCTTCGAGGGCTTACATTCTAGTAGCTTCTAAGAATACAATTTCCTGGGTTTCGCAAGCATTTGTGTGTGTGCAGGGGGAGGTGGAGAGGGTGGAGAGAGGGGAATTGAGTTGGGGAGCGGTGGGGTGATTTGGGGGGCTCGACCCACTCAGGCTTCTCAGGGTTAGGAACATGGCTTGGTTGGAGGGTAGGGCAAGGACCCATTCATCATTCAGAATGTAGAAGAATGAGGCCGCATTTCCCATTTTTCCATATATTTTTTTTTAAATGGTGGTGACACATCCTAGGGAAGTCAATGTAGCATCACAATTTTTCGAAGACGACTCACGGTGGTTGACTTCTGGTGGAAAAGGGCCACGATTGAAAGTGAAAGGCGTTAACGTTAATAACGATGTTGGGACAATAGGTGGAAACCTGGGCTGGGCCAGGCAACAAAGGACACCAGGTCACCTCGCTTACCCAGACAGAAGGCGGAGCCTCGTGGGAGCTGTCAGTTCCTGGATCCGTCTGGAACGCTGATTTGGAAAGAAAGAACACGGGAAAACAGCATTTTTGCGAAACCGTCCACTCCTCCTATCGGAGAAGAAAGATTGAGTTAACGACCTTGTCTTTTCTCTTGCTCGGCCCTCTTGTGGTTCACAAATTCTCCACTCTCCATAACGGGGCAATGCACAGATTTTTCCTCCACTTGAACCGGAACGTGGGGGAAGGGCTTATCTTATAAAAGTGCAAAGAACTTCAAATGCGACGGTAGATTCCATCGCTCTTAAAATGTCCTTTAGCTACTTTTTCGTGCACCCCAGTGAGTTCTGACGGTCTCAGAACGATTGCCTTAGACCCTTAGACCGTTCCTCCTCATTCCCTTCCTCTCTCATCCCTCCGCCCTCCCTCTCTGCAGCACTAAATTCTTTCTTTGTCTTACGTGCAACCCCCTTCTCTTCCACCTGGGCGCCCACACACGGCTTCTGGGACTTTGAGCCAGATGAAGTCTGGCTTTCAATGTCCCAGCTTCGTAAAACACTCACGAGGGGACCTCACCCACACAAAGCCCGTTCCCGCCCTAAGAAGAATTCCGTTAGAAATATAACAATCTTTT
Source organism: Pteropus vampyrus (assembly GCF_000151845.1). Lineage (NCBI taxonomy): Eukaryota > Metazoa > Chordata > Mammalia > Chiroptera > Pteropodidae > Pteropus > Pteropus vampyrus. The sequence goes on along the minus strand of NW_011889184.1, from coordinate 591,001 downwards.
TTCCTGTCTCATCGCAGGAAGATGCATGAAGGTTCTTCATGGCCTCCACACCGGTGCCAGAGGAGGTGAAGGTTCCGTGGTGCCAGCTGTGAACTGCTGCCACCGCCTTCCAGGTGGACTGGGGCAGCTCAGCGTGTGCCAAGCAGGAACCACTTGAGAGAGGCCTCGGCCCCTCCAAGGACACAGGTTCCAAGTTTAAACGCTCAAGGGACGATAGAAAACGTTTAGTTTTCGAGATTTAGTTGGGATTACTTGAGAGTTAAAAATAAACATCACGGGAGAATACAAAAAACAAATCACCACGAACCTGTCCTGGGGTGGGGGCGGGGAGGGAGGCGGCCCGCAGCCCTGCTCATGGAGCCAGGTGTTAACTTGCTGGCTGTCGGAGCTGGAAGGCGGCACAGGCATTATCTAGTCTGATGATTGATTGTCAGACTTGCCTGGCAGTGGAGTGGAGCTTCTTCAAAAAGACTCTTTCAGATGCCTGATATGTTATGCAGATAAAAATAAAAATTCTGAAGCAAGAGTCAGAGACCTGAGACCTTCTATTCTCGCAGGGCCCGAAGACCCCATATTTGATCCTCCTCTCCCTCTCCTGCCCCTACCGTGACCCCAAGCCAGCTCTGTAGAGCCTAAGCTTATAATATTCAAAGGACATCCTGTGTGTCAGGCTGTGAGGGGGCCCTGGAATCGCAGTAACAGATAAAGGTGGATGGCAGCCTCAGCCTTCCCTGGGGAAGCCAGCCTAGGGGCGAAGAGCATTTCTCACCTCCCTCCTAAGACCTGTAAGGTCTTTTAAACCCATCTAGAGTCGCCCTTGACGAGGCTCCTGGCAACTCAAAAGATGCTGGGGCGACTTTGCAGGAAAAGCCACAGGACTCTGCAAGGGCAGAGTCATTTGCTGGATGTGAGTAAAATACTTCAGAGATGGGTCTTGGCCCTGTGCAGAGGGGGGTGAGTTTGTTTAGGCCACGGGGGTCACTGAAGAAGTCTCCCATCCTGTCACTTTAGCACTCAGACAAAACAGGAAAGGAGAAACGGGTTTATTTTTCCATTCGTCTGATTGTTCATTCATTCACTCATTCAGTCGATGTTGCCTTCCTGGTCCCCCAGGGCTGGGGGTTCGGTCCGGTGGGGATGGAAAAGTAAAAAGATTGCGATACGGCGTGTGATCAGTGCTTTGAGAGAGGCAGACATGGTGCCACGGGAACTCTTTAGGGAGAAGGACAGACGACTGGCGAAGAAATAGGGATGCCCAAGGAGAGACTGTGCGAATTCAGGTGCGGAGATGCCAAAAGCCGGCCGGGGGGCCTGTGCCCACCCAGCGCACATCAGACCCCAGTCCTTTGCGGTTTCTGAAGAGTCTCTGTGTTCTGTGCTCTGCACCTTGCTCATTAGGAAAACCCTTGAGGTCAATTACCTGGCAGTGCCTTCCACGTTCGTCACAGGTGCCTTGTGTGGTGGCCATGTATGAGCTTCCTAGAGGGTGGCTGGGGTCAGAGTGTGCTGACCCTGCTCGACAGGGCAGGAGGAAGAGGGGTTTCGAAGGCTCATGATTGTGACCCCTGCTGGAGCACGGGGGAGGAGACTTGGCTCAGGTCGGGATGGCAGACACGGCCGGCTCGACACCTCTTGTCGGCTGGGTGAGCCCGGGTGAAGCTCTTCACCCCTCCGAGTCTCAGATTTGCACTCCCCCACCCCTCTCCACATTCCTGTCCCTTTCCCCATGTCTTAAAAGACGTTT
>NW_011889184.1:574667-587537 GCF_000151845.1 Pteropus vampyrus | reverse complement strand
TTTTTTTTTTTCTTGAGTGGTTAACAATTGCTATAGACAGTTAGCAGGATTTGATTGGATTTGCATTCAGTTTTAGGGTTCTTGCGATGTCGTTTTGTTTTGGTGAATAAAAGGACGTCGGCATGATTTATAAAAGGTGCAGTCCAACAAGCCTCATTCCCTTCATAGGAACCCTTCATCTCAGCTGTATTACTCACACCCACCTCTTACAGTCAAGCACAGATACTCAGCTTGCAATGGGGTTATGTTTCGCATATTTGTCAATACTCACAAAACGATTGCTGGGGTTTTAATTGGAATTACACTGAGTCTATAGAGCAAGTTAGGAAGAACTGCCGTCTTGACAATATCGAAGCTTCCTATCCATGAACATGGAATATGTTTCCGTTTACTCACTTTTCCTTTGGTTTCATTCACCAGAGTTTTGTAATTTTCCTTATATAGTTTGTATATATCTTGTTAGATTGATACCTAAATGTTTTATTTTGGAGGTTCCAATGCAAATGGTGTTTGTTTTTTTAATTTAGAATTCCATTTGTTTCTTGCTGGTATATAGGAAAGCGATTGACTTTTATATATTAAGCTGTGTCCGCAACCTGGCTGTAATTGTTTATTAGTTCCTGGAGTCTTTTTGTCGGTTCTTTCAGATTTTTTACATAGATGAATGTGGCATTTGCAAACAAAGATAGTTTTATTTCTTCCTTCCTAATCCGTATATCTTTTATTTCCTTTTCTTATTGTATTAGCTAGAACTTTCTGGATCATGTTCTAGCTAATACGGTAATAAAGCAGTGGTAAGGGGGGCATCTTTGCCTTGTTTCTGATCTTAGTGACAAATCTTATCGTCTCTCACTATTGAGAGAAATACCATTAACGAGAGTTTTTTTTTGTAGTTATTCTTTATCAAGTTGAGAAAGTTCCCCCATTCCCCTCGTTTTCTCGATTTTATTTTCTCCAGGGCTCAGCTGTACACTCGATCTTCGACAGTTAAAGGAACCTTCTAATAAACTCTCAACCAGACCTGAGCTGGTTCACTTTGTGGCTGTCCTTTGCCAACAAAGCATCCTGACGAGGATATATTCCAGTAAACGCTAATGCCACCTCTTTCTCCTTCCAACTACATGTGCTGTGCTTGCACGATGCACCAGGAGCAGCCCTGAGCATTTTCTCATGTGCAAATTTTCCCTTAGAAATAGCTTTTCGAGGTTGGAATTATTCATTTGTCATTTATAGGGAGGAAACAGAAGTTCCAGGTGGTTATGTACTTCTCACGCTCCCTGTATTAGTTTCATGTGGCTGCTGTAACAAATTACCACAATTTGGCGACTATAAAACGGCAGAAATTTGTTCTCTCGCAGTTCTGGAGGACAGACGTCTGAAACCGAGATGTTGGCAGGGCCGAGCTTCTCCACTCTGCTCTGAGGGAGGTTCTCTGTCTCGCTCCTTCCAGCTTGTGGCGGTGGCCGCATTCCTTGGCTTGAGGCCACATCACTCCAATTTCTGCCTTCTCCTCTTCAGTCTGTGTCAAATCTCTCTCTGACTCTCAGAAAGACATTTGTCATTGGGTTTAAGGTTCACCCAGATCATCCAGCATGATCTCCGTCTCTTAAAATTCTTAATTACGTCAGCACACATACTCTTTTCGCAAATAAAGTGACATTCACAGGTTTCAGGATTGGGATGCAGATGCGTCTTCGTTGGAGCCACCATTCAATCTGCCACAGTCGCATCACTGGCAGGTGGCGGAGAGGGCACCGAACCCAGACAACCTCACCTCCAGGGCCCTTCCCAACTAAGCACCACAGACACCAACAGGAAGAGGGACTTGGAGTCACAGAACTGGCCATTATTCAGATCCCTGTTTATAATCTCCTTCTTCTTTTTCTAATTGGTGAAGTTGAGGCCCAGATAGAGTCAGTGATTTATACTAAATCTCATGGTCTATTATTTGCCAGAACTCTCTACAATCTTGGCACATTCTCTGAAAAAAATCTACATACCTTCTAGAAGTTCCCGACCTCCCTTCCTTCGACGGGGTGACCTGGAGCCAGCTCGTTAGCCCATTCCAGAGGCTCCCAGGGTTTCGTCATTGTGATTTATTTTTAGTGGAGAGAGAAGAGACCCTTCGCAGAGAATTGTGGTGGTTCAGGCTGTAAAGGAGCTAGCTCTGCGCTTGATGGATTGCCGGCTACACTTTATTAAAGGCCATTACAATTTCCAGCATTTGTCATATGAAAATGTCTTCTAACAAATTCCAGCTTGTTAGAGACTGAACTTAGTTGACTTGGTCTTGTTCGGCCCCTACCTCGTCAGCTCTAGACATAGCACCCAATCAAACTTGGACAATCAAAACCCTGTACAAGTTTCCCTAATAGATTCGAAACAGGTGGGGACAGCACCACGGTCCACTGCAGTGGCACCCAGAGAACACAAAATATATCAAACCCACTCCCGTAGTGTAGACTTGCTTCCCCACTCAGAAAACTGGGCTAGAAGCAGGGCTAAATGAACCATCTCTTCTTGTGCAAGCCATTACCAGCTAAATGATTCAAAAGGACAGGAAAAAAAAAAAAAAAACCATCCCGTGTGGAACTCACAGAGTAATGAAAAGCAGTCTGGTGGAAGTGTCGGTGGTTATACAGGGCCCGGTGTAGAAACCCTGATCAAAGCCTCTTGGCATCTGAAGTCATCAGTAATTCGACAGTCTATTTGGGTGAAAAGAGCTCCTTTCTGTCTGTCCCACTTCAGGCCCACCCCGGAGAGGGGCACGACTCAAGTTAACAAGGCGGCTGGCAAATCGAGACACCTCTTCTCACGATGTGGCACGAAACACGAGTCGGTGGCGGCAGCCAGACAGCGCGATCGGGTTTCACTGGAGGAGCCCGTGAGTGCGTTGCACGTGCTGTTTGCACGTGTGTCATCCGTTCGGGCCAGGCTGGCGCATCCTTCGCAGAGCCCCGAGCCCTGGCCCTCGACCTGGTTGGAACTGCAAAGCAGGAGCCATCGCCCGTGCAGGAAAGGAGAGGTGGGGGCTTCCACAGCGGGGTGTCTGATGAGAAGGCTCCGTCGGGCTAGTTGTGACGTCATGAAGTATTTCCTGATGCCCGCTTGCCCCAAGCCCAGGCTGGTTCCTGGGGCCACGGAGATGGCAGTCCCGCCTTTTAAGGGTTCGTGGTCTAGTTGCAAAGATGGCACATCGAAGTACGATTACGATTCAGTGTAGGGAGGACTACAGAAGGGGAGACCTGGGCTATGAGGACTTGGGGAGCGGGGGGGGGCGGGCCGACTCGGTATTGGGAGGAGAGAGATGACTGCTGAGAGGAAGTGACAATGTCCAGGTAGAAACACAGGTGGGACAGCGGGGAGTTGAAAATGGAAGCACACGCTCTTCCCAGGCATATGCCTCTACGCGGTCTCTTGTATAATGTTTAAAGGTAATATTTACTGACAAAATTATTACCAAGACTATAATAAAAAGACATTAGCAGAGGAACTGTATGATATGTGATTGGCACGTCAGTGACCAGACTGTAACACGCACAGAAATGGTGGCGGAAGGGCGAGACATCATTTTCGCGTTTATTTTTTTCACCAATCGATGGTTCGGCCACACGCCCTCCAACCCTGTCCCCAGTAATGCACCCTCTGAATTCAGAATCCAGTGATGCTTTTGTTTCTCCAGTGACTCCTCAGCAGGTGAACAGGAGCGGGGGCAGGGCGTAAGAGAGGAGAGGATGGATCGGGCCGTGGGAATAGCATGTGCAAAGGCCCTGGGGCACAAAAGCACAAGGCAGGCTTGGGACATCCTTACACGTCGGTTTGACTGAAGGGACGACTTTGCTTAAGCAAAGAAAATATTCAGACCAGAGTTTGGACATGATCGTAGAGGTCCTTTGATATTGAGACAGAGAGTTTGCATTAGGTTTTCTTTAGTAAAATAATAATTCTGGTTGGGAGAGAAAAAAACACGTACGTAGCAACAACTAGAGAGTGATTTCAAGTCCGTGTTAAAAAGCGTGTCCTGGCCTTTCTGGTACTGGAAGTTGATTCCGAGGCTCCGAGTCACCTAGCCTTTCTGAGTTTCAGGTTCTAGATCTTTAAAATGGGCTTTCTCTTCCCTACCTCATGGAATCATTGTAAGGAACAAAAGAATAAACCATGTAAAAGCACCTGCCAGCGCCAAGTTATAGATTCAGAAGCCACGGAGCTTCTGCAGCAGAAAAGTTTACCATTTTTGATAGATCGAAGAATTATTTTCCAGGCACGGGATAGATCTCATCCTATATAGAATTTTATATAAGATTTTGTATAGTTTTTTTCTTCCGAATTTAAGATTTTGGGGGTAAAGGGGAGAGAAAACACTATAAAATGGAAGACTTTTGGAGGAAGGGTTGGAAGGGCGCGGCCCTCTTGACCCAGAGAAAGGGATTCCAATTAAGCTTGCATTCTTGCCTTCTAGGCAGCCTTGGATTCTGTAGTTAGAAATCATCCCTTTGGTTCTGACTCCGAGTCGACTTCCGGTTCTATGCAGGAGAACTGATGGGCTGAGAGATAAAAACTGGAGACCCCTGCCCTCTTCCAGGGTAAATCCCAGTGTGGATTTACATATGTTCAAGTTACATATTTGAAGTTCCCTGGGGAATTTAAGGGGAAGAGAGAGAGGAGATAGCAAACTGGGTGCTGTGCATGGCATAGGCAGAGATAAAGACCTCCCATGGGGAGCTGAACTTTGCAGAGGGACTCTGGTGATGTGGAGGTGACTAATGGCTGTGGGGGGTGAACATTATTCCTTTTCAGAATCCCTTAGAAAATTCTATAGGGATGCTTGATGTATAATGCTTTGCCGTGGAAACTGGCTGAGACATGTCCAGAGTGACATAGGGGTAGGACATAGGTCCTGGGGATTAAAATCTCAGAAAGACATGATGATGGGGATTTGACGCATTTGGATCTCAAGAGCTGGAGCAAGCCTGGCTGGCATCTGAGCAACGGGGGTGGACATGCATTCCCTCTTCAGGGGGTGAAATAAACACTAACTATTCAAATTCATCCTCTACAGTTTTCACTTGATGTGGGAGGCGGTTGGCTCACTAATCCCACGCTGCATGAGCTCGTCCTGAAAATCTTTGCATTTGAGTGTTCCAGGAGCAGAGTTCTCGTTCAAGTCCATGATTTTTTAGAGCACACATGCCTTTAAATGCAGCATTGCTAATCCTTAGAATTTATTTTAAGGCAATCACTAAGCATGCTCAAAAACTCAGCCATATGGCTGTTCATCACTGCACTGTTTGTAAGAAGAAAAAGTTAGAAACAATCCAAATGACCAAAAATGGGAGAATGGTTAAACAAATTATGACACATGCATAAAATGAAATATCGTGTGGTCACTGAAAACCATACCATAGAGCTGTATTTATTGACATGGGAAAATGCCCACAATATAATATTACAGAAAAAATAACCACCCCCCAAAACTGCAAATATGGTCTCATTTGTACAGAAAAATGTGTAGTGTGTAGACATTATCCTACACAGAGGAAGGCTGAGAAAGACATACATCACCGAGTAAACAGTGATCACTTCAGTTTGGGGGGTTCGGGGGTGTTTTTTAACTTTCTTCTCTATCATTTCCTGCGTCATCTACATGGCTTTGCAATGCATATCTATGATCATTTAAATTCGGAAAGCTATTTCCACTTCGGGACCAGAAATCGAAACAAAAGCTTATGTAGTGAATAATACTATTTTTCGCTAGATAGTTAAAAGCACATATTTCTATACATACAAAGGCGTCTGGAATAAAGCACACAGACAGTGAACACCGGTTACCTTGGAGTGGGTGGGATTATGGATGCTTTATAATTCATTATTTTGGCTCAACTCTATTTTGAAAGTGTTCTACAATGGAAAACGTTGCTTATATAATGGGGGGCGGGGAACTGACAGTGGGGCGATTCTCCTCTTTGGTTCTCATGGGGACGGGCCGATCCTCTCTCAGACTTTCTATCTCTAAGATTCTCAGAGGCAGAGGGACGATGTGGAAGTCACCACATCCAAATTCAGCCTCAGGAGGGGAAGGGGAAGTAAGTGTGTATTTTGAGTCGGGGAGTCTGGGTTTGAATCCTGACTCTGCCGTTTTCTCCTTCCACGACTTAGGGCAAGTTATTTAGCCTCTCTGTGCCTCAGTCGTCTTGTCTGTAAAACGGGCACCATAATAGTTTCCACCGCAGAGCTCTGACAGGCTCAGGGGGATTTAACCAGCTCGGTCTGTATGCCCCCCTTTGACAGAGGGAGCTGGAAGAGCTCAGTGAGGTTAAGCCACTTGCCCAAGGTCACCCAGCAGCCGTTAGCAGAGCTGGGGTGCCAAGTGACTCCAAGTTCAGGTCCCCCTCACCCTCCTTAGACATTCCACCAGTCATTCTTGGCCATATTTTTATTATGAAAACCAAATTCCACCAGGCAAGCAGAGGAGAATGCAGAAGCCTCTCTCTCAGGAGCTTCCATGTGCCTCCAGGCCCCCGATCCCTCTCATTCTCTCCCTGTTTGGTTTCTTGGGGAGGCTGATGAGGACTCTTAAACTGGTGTGAATTTGGCCACACACACACACACACACACACATGCACACACACACGCACGCACGCACACACGCACGCACACGCACACAGAGGCAAGAAAATGAAAAGGTAAAGAAAAGAAAACATGAGATGCTGTTTGGGAAGAGATGTGTGTCTGGCCCAGGTGCACAGAAGCAGCTGCAGTGAGAATGAGCAAAGCTGGTCATTCCCCCGGGAGCAGGTCACTCCCAGCCCAGCAGGTAGCGCAGAGGTAGAGCGAGACCTCCCTTTCGCCTTTTCCCAGCCCTCCCTGCACCCCGCAATTCCTCACTCACCTCTGGCGTTGAATCTCCCCATGGGGAGGGAAGGAATTTGGGGGAGGACGAAGGATGGGTTTTCCTTTCAGTCTAATTTTCTAGGCTGAAATCTAGAAATGAATAAGAACTGGCTCAAGCAGACCCAGAGACAGCGGATGAACTTGAACCCCCACGGGGCACACGCTGGCATCGACTCAGCCTCAGGTCACGACATTCTGCTTTCAGAGGGTGCAAGTCTAAGCGACAGAAGCTGGGAGCGGTGATGCTGGGCTGGAGGGATGGCGAGGACACAGCCCCCCTAGAGATGCCAAGCCCCCGTCTCCACCTCCCAGGCCCTGGCCCCTCGCCAGCGGCGGTTAAGGGCTGGGACTCTGGAATGGGACCGGAGCTGGAAGCTTTGCCCCGTCACTTAGCAGCAAGGAGCTGTCTCCGCTTCAGTCTTCATCTGGAAAATGAGGGTGATGAGAATAGCATCCTCCGACAGAGCAGAATGGGTTAACGCGTGTAAACCACTTCACGATCCTAGACACTCAAAAGTCATCACGGTTATCAGGAGTCACTTAACTTCTCTGCGACTCCTTTTTTCTTATCTCTGCAATGGCGCTAATGACGCCTGCCTCTCGGAGTCCGACCGTGCAGATGCCTCGTAAACACCACGTCTCTCCTCTGTAGACCAGGCTTATCTCGAGAAATCTCTCGGAACTGTGGGTGGTAGTCTGGGACTAACCTCATGAAAGCCCTGGCACACAGTAGGTATTTAATTAAAAAAGCTACAGTTCTTGGCTGTGTCTGTTCAGGCCAGACAAATGGCAGAGCTCTGGGTAGCTGTCTATAAACAGGCGAACCGGTTATTTCGTGCACAAGGAACAAACGAATGTCTCCGACTGTTCCCTCGGCAACAGCATGCAGAGCCTGAAATTATCCAGAGATAATTTACTCTTGAATCTTCGGTGCCTTTGGTTTGTATCGACTGAGATTAACCGAAGTCCATGCAGCACAGGAAGAGATGGCTTGTCCCAGGTCTCTGGGTCACCGCGATGGAGCAAGGTGGCATCGTGTGCACCCCAGAACCAGCTGGCAGCTGGCTAAGCACCTGACGGCAGCTGATGTGGGCTGTGGGGACACCACCTGGTGGGACAGTCTCAGCCTGGTGAGAGGTGCTTCTGGCTGAACCTGTGCCACAACTGGTAGGTCTCTTCCAGGAGCCTTCCCAGCTCTACCTGGGGGCCGTCTGACCTGTGTGCCAGGGGCAGGGGGGTGGTGGATGGGATACGGTGGGGTAGTACTTTGCCTGAAGCTGCCCAGCATAACAGACATTCGTAGGTCTCCTGTCATTCTCAGGCACATGGCCGGGCTCTGGGAATAATAAAACAACGACAAAGAACTCATTTTCAGTGTTTGCCAGGCTCTAAGCACTTTACCATCTGCAGTCCCTTGAATCACCACAATCATTCTCAATGATGGTACGGGTGGAGTGAGCTCTACTCTAGAGATGGGGAAACAAGCTTATACAGACCTTAGGGTCCAACTTCCAGGATCAAGGTGGAGTTTCTGAGCTTGACATGCAAGGCCAACCTATGCCTCCAGCCTCATTTGCATTTTCATGGATGCTTTGTCGGCTGGACAATGGGTCATTCTCAAAAGCCCCCCCCCCACCTCTCACTCAGCCTTTGTGTGTTAGCTCTTCCTGCCTAGAATGCTCTCCATGCTCCCCCACCTTCCCCGGCAGGGCCCGACCTGACTTTCAAGAAGAGTTAGCATGTGAGGGTGCCTCCTGGAAGCCAGGCACCTTACCTACAAAACAACCCTGTGATGTAGGTATTGTCGTACCCATTTTCAGGAGCAGGAAACTGAGGCGTAGAAGGGCGAAGCAACTAGCGACAAAGTCACAGAGCCAGAAAGAGGCAGACTTGGGATATGAAAGCATAAAAACTAGACTTTAGAGCCCAGTGTCTTCTCTACACCATGGAGCTTCTCCTGGGCTCAGGAGTCTCCTCTGAGAAGCCCTCCCTGATCGCTCCTGTTGGGTTAGGCACAGCAATGTGCCAGAGCCTGCCCTTACCGGCCTGCGGGAGCCAATTACCAAATTGGCAGGAATTTTGCAAGCTGGTTGTTAAACACAGCAATTATTTGAGATTAAACTATAAACACTTGTAATTAAATAAATTATATTAAAAACAAAGGTCATGAGTACTCAAAACTCATCTCTTCCTAATTATTTTATTAGATTTTAGTATTATCTATGCTCTTTAGATTGTTTAAGTCCCTTGCATCTGCATGGTGGGAATTCCATGTAATAGTGTATCTCTGTGATGTCCCATTGGCGACTTTGAAATCGGCCCCGGGCAGAGCATTTGCACCATGGAAATAGGTGAGCGATAACAGATCAGGGCTTAGTTTATTGCTGCGTTGAGTGTCTAGATTTAAGAAAGTAATGGGGAAAATATCAACGATGCAGCTGAAAGTTGCAAATGTGTCACAGCTACAGCCATTACATGGTGACTAGCCCCCCAATACTGAGGAGATCGTCTTCCAGAACTCGAAAACTAGTGTCCCATTTAGCAAAGAAGTTGCTTGGGTCACTGATAAACAAGCGGGGATTCGACACAGACTTTTATTTTCGTGGTTAGAGTTCACGTCAATGAAAACATCACGTCAGAACTACACTCGACACTCAGCGGCACACCACAGGTGGGGGGCCCCTCCCCGTGCTCCCTGGGCCAGCTGTGTCGCCCTCCAGAGCAGCCCTAACCCCAGAGCTATGGAACTTTCCACCGCTCCCGGACTTCTTCTTGAGATAAGAACTGGCTCAAGCAGACCCAGAGACAGCGGATGAACTTGAACCCCCACGGGGCACACGCTGGCATCGACTCAGCCTCAGGTCACGACATTCTGCTTTCAGAGGGTGCAAGTCTAAGCGACAGAAGCTGGGAGCGGTGATGCCGGGCTGGAGGGATGGCGAGGACACAGCCCCCCTAGAGATGCCAAGCCCCCGTCTCCACCTCCCAGGCCCTGGCCCCTCGCCAGCGGCGGTTAAGGGCTGGGACTCTGAAATGGGACCGGAGCTGGAAGCTTTGCCCCGTCACTTAGCAGCGAGGAGCTGTCTCCGCTTCAGTCTTCATCTGGAAAATGAGGGTGATGAGAATAGCATCCTCCGACAGAGCAGAATGGGTTAACGCGTGTAAACCACTTCACGATCCTAGACACTCAAAAGTCATCACGGTTATCAGGAGTCACTTAACTTCTCTGCGACTCCTTTTTTCTTATCTCTGCAATGGCGCTAATGACGCCTGCCTCTCGGAGTCCGACCGTGCAGATGCCTCGTAAACACCACGTCTCTCCTCTGTAGACCAGGCTTATCTCGAGAAATCTCTCGGAACTGTGGGTGGTAGTCTGGGACTAACCTCATGAAAGCCCTGGCACACAGTAGGTATTTAATTAAAAAAGCTACAGTTCTTGGCTGTGTCTGTTCAGGCCAGACAAATGGCAGAGCTCTGGGTAGCTGTCTATAAACAGGCGAACCGGTTATTTCGTGCACAAGGAACAAACGAATGTCTCCGACTGTTCCCTCGGCAACAGCATGCAGAGCCTGAAATTATCCAGAGATAATTTACTCTTGAATCTTCGGTGCCTTTGGTTTGTATCGACTGAGATTAACCGAAGTCCATGCAGCACAGGAAGAGATGGCTTGTCCCAGGTCTCTGGGTCACCGCGATGGAGCAAGGTGGCATCGTGTGCACCCCAGAACCAGCTGGCAGCTGGCTAAGCACCTGACGGCAGCTGATGTGGGCTGTGGGGACACCACCTGGTGGGACAGTCTCAGCCTGGTGAGAGGTGCTTCTGGCTGAACCTGTGCCACAACTGGTAGGTCTCTTCCAGGAGCCTTCCCAGCTCTACCTGGGGGCCGTCTGACCTGTGTGCCAGGGGCAGGGGGGTGGTGGATGGGATACGGTGGGGTAGTACTTTGCCTGAAGCTGCCCAGCATAACAGACATTCGTAGGTCTCCTGTCATTCTCAGGCACATGGCCGGGCTCTGGGAATAATAAAACAACGACAAAGAACTCATTTTCAGTGTTTGCCAGGCTCTAAGCACTTTACCATCTGCAGTCCCTTGAATCACCACAATCATTCTCAATGATGGTACGGGTGGAGTGAGCTCTACTCTAGAGATGGGGAAACAAGCTTATACAGACCTTAGGGTCCAACTTCCAGGATCAAGGTGGAGTTTCTGAGCTTGACATGCAAGGCCAACCTATGCCTCCAGCCTCATTTGCATTTTCATGGATGCTTTGTCGGCTGGACAATGGGTCATTCTCAAAAGCCCCCCCCCCACCTCTCACTCAGCCTTTGTGTGTTAGCTCTTCCTGCCTAGAATGCTCTCCATGCTCCCCCACCTTCCCCGGCAGGGCCCGACCTGACTTTCAAGAAGAGTTAGCATGTGAGGGTGCCTCCTGGAAGCCAGGCACCTTACCTACAAAACAACCCTGTGATGTAGGTATTGTCGTACCCATTTTCAGGAGCAGGAAACTGAGGCGTAGAAGGGCGAAGCAACTAGCGACAAAGTCACAGAGCCAGAAAGAGGCAGACTTGGGATATGAAAGCATAAAAACTAGACTTTAGAGCCCAGTGTCTTCTCTACACCATGGAGCTTCTCCTGGGCTCAGGAGTCTCCTCTGAGAAGCCCTCCCTGATCGCTCCTGTTGGGTTAGGCACAGCAATGTGCCAGAGCCTGCCCTTACCGGCCTGCGGGAGCCAATTACCAAATTGGCAGGAATTTTGCAAGCTGGTTGTTAAACACAGCAATTATTTGAGATTAAACTATAAACACTTGTAATTAAATAAATTATATTAAAAACAAAGGTCATGAGTACTCAAAACTCATCTCTTCCTAATTATTTTATTAGATTTTAGTATTATCTATGCTCTTTAGATTGTTTAAGTCCCTTGCATCTGCATGGTGGGAATTCCATGTAATAGTGTATCTCTGTGATGTCCCATTGGCGACTTTGAAATCGGCCCCGGGCAGAGCATTTGCACCATGGAAATAGGTGAGCGATAACAGATCAGGGCTTAGTTTATTGCTGCGTTGAGTGTCTAGATTTAAGAAAGTAATGGGGAAAATATCAACGATGCAGCTGAAAGTTGCAAATGTGTCACAGCTACAGCCATTACATGGTGACTAGCCCCCCAATACTGAGGAGATCGTCTTCCAGAACTCGAAAACTAGTGTCCCATTTAGCAAAGAAGTTGCTTGGGTCACTGATAAACAAGCGGGGATTCGACACAGACTTTTATTTTCGTGGTTAGAGTTCACGTCAATGAAAACATCACGTCAGAACTACACTCGACACTCAGCGGCACACCACAGGTGGGGGGCCCCTCCCCGTGCTCCCTGGGCCAGCTGTGTCGCCCTCCAGAGCAGCCCTAACCCCCGAGCTATGGAACTTTCCACCGCTCCCGGACTTCTTCTTGAGAGCAGATCGGAGCCTCTTTCTTTTTTGCGACCCCAGTTCTTAGAGCAGGCATTCGATAACTCGAATAATTGAATGCATGCATGCATCGCTGGATGATTAAAGAATCAACTCTACCCCCCAGCCAACCCTCCTCAGGAAAAAAATTTCTTAAGATGCTCATTTATGCACATTTTCTTCCTCTGCTTATCATACAATGCTGAATACCTACCACACAGTGCTGTGTTTATTCCATCTCTCACATTATAATGAAGCACCCTAGAACAGAAAGGATAAAAAAATGTTTAGACTCGGGTTTTTTTCTGTCTTATGTTCAAAGAGGCACCCACATTCATCTACTCCTGGAAGAAAAGTGATGTCATCAACCTCGCCATCGTCCCTCACCCCGAGGGATCCCAGGCGAGTCTCAGGAATAACCAACGGAAGCCCTGTTGGGTGTCACTGTCCCACCCATGGCTGAGGCACCAGCTGTGGAGACCCTCGGTCATGCTTTGGTCATCTCCGATGATGAGAGAGACGGATTTTCCT
>NW_011889184.1:570446-574167 GCF_000151845.1 Pteropus vampyrus | reverse complement strand
AAAAAAAAATCAGTTGTTTCAACTTGAAAGTCAGCACGAAGGAGGCATCAGAAAAGGACTTTCTCGAGGCTCATTACTTGATTACCACAATTAAGTCCAAGGTGTGGTACTATTTGCTCAGCATGCTCTGACACATGAAAGAAAATGATTCAGGCAAGGAAAATAATTACACATTAATTTGTGTTTGGCAACTGTGTTTTATTCCCTTGGCCCACAAAGCGAAGATAAAAGACGATATTGTTGAAAGCGTTTTATCTGCTTTCAACGGGGTTGCCATGGGCTGTGTCTGGAGACAGACCTCTTCGGTCGGGCATTTTCCTGGCATGGTAAGGCTGCCTTTGGTGCTCCACGGCCATGGCCGGCCGGGAGGGGCACAGGAGAGGTACGTTCTCCACTGTCGACTGCCCTGACTCTTATGTCTGTGGGTTTCCCATGGGTTTGGCCAAGTGGCAAGGAAAAGTCACCCTCTCCAGGGTGAAAACTCCAGTCCCCATCCTGGGGGCACTCATCATGTCACCTGGTATTGTATTTTGCCACAGAATAAAGAGCCATAGCAGCAAGGACCTCAAACGAGCCATCTCTGGAGACGGGCCAGGTGGGTGTCCGTGAGCAAAGCCACACACATGGGTAGCTGTGCCAGGAAGCAATGCAAGCCCCTTATGGCCAAATCGTCTAGCCCTTAAAAGAAAAGTGGAGAAATCTGGATTTTTTTTTTTTTAAACTAAAAGCTCTCAATTTTTGCCTGTTGGCTTAAGTAAAAATAAAATAAAGCATGTCTGTGGGCAGCACCTGGCCTGCTCGCTGCCAGTTTGAGCGTGGGGGTGACAGCTTCTGGAGTCAGAAAGACCTAGGTTCTGAGCTCAGTGCCATCCCTCACCAGCTGGGTGACTTCGCACAAGTTATCTAATCACGCTAAGCCTCGATTTCCTGTTTGTAAGATGGAGACAAGAACAATTATACCTCCCTGTGAGAGTTGTTGTGGGGATTAAATGAGATAAGGCAGGCAAGAGGCCAGTTCTGGGCAGAGTCCCTGACAAACAGTAAGCTTTGACTAAATGTCGGTGGTTCTAACTATTTGTAATGGAACCATGGGAAGGCGAAAAAAAAATGTCATGGCCCCTGGCTTTCTGTTGAATAGGCCATCTGGAACACAATAGCTGCTCTAAAGATAATTAGATAATCACTAAATGAAAGAATAAATGGATGAATGAGCGAATGAATGAATAAAGACGCCAACCAGAAGAGGCCAGATTGAGCAATCTGTGTGCCCTCTTCTCTATCTGGGGATGTCCCTTGCAGGCTTTGTGCCAAAGGCTTCATTCACCTCCTTGGACCTCGACTTTACCATCTCAGAAATGGACAGGATGTTCCTCTCCAGCCAGTTCTGAGGGGTGCTTTCCTCCCCGCCAGCATGACAGGATAAGATGCCTTTGGAGCAGCGGTCGCCAACCGTTTGGGCACCAGGGACCAGGGCTCCTATGAGAATCTAACGCCTGATGATCTGAGGTGGAGCTGAGGCGGTGATGCTGGCGCTGGGGAGCGGCTGCAGATACCGATGAAGCTTTGCTTGCTCGCGTGCTGCTCACCTCCTGCTATGTGGCCCGGTTCCTAACAGGCCAATGACCAGTACCAGTCCACGGCCCAGGCGTTGGGGACCCTTGCTTTGGAGGATCCTCAGCAAAGGGCAGGGCAGCCAGCAGGGACTTCCCCCTGGCTCTGGAAAACAGGCTCCTTGCCCTCTGCCTTGCATCTGACCTGGGCCTGGGGACTTGGTGGGGGGGGTAGCTCCGAGGGAGGGAGGAGAAGGCAGACTTGGGAGTCTGTTTCATCCACGCCCTGCCCCACAGGATGGCAGAGGCTTTCCATCGCGGGGGGCCCTCCCTACACAGCTCTCTCCCGGTTCCAGGAAATGCTGCTGCCTGCCTCGTCCCCATGGGTCTGGGGACAGCAGCAACCCAGACATGACACCTCACTTTGCCTTGGGCTCTCACTGACCCTCAGAGACTCAGGGAAGTACGCCAGCTGTTTCCCGCTGGGACCCCGAAGGATGTGACAGGATACGCTCTGTGCCATCCAATCCGTGAAAAAGGCACTGTAGTGCACGAGGCTTCAGTTCGAGTGCCCGATGAGAGCACACGAGCTCGGGATCAGACAGGTGGCAGCTCCCGTCCGTGCCACCCACGCACTGGCCCTGTGGACTTGGACGGGTCCCGACGTGGCTCCAGGTCTGCGGAGCGAGAGCCTCGTGGTGTCCCGGGTGCGGCAGTGTGTAGACCATACATGCAAAATGTCATTTTACAGCGTTTCCAATTACAGAAAGGCAGAGAGCACATGTGGCCGCCTTCGGAGGAATCATAGGCATCTGGGATACAGCTGTCCTGGTGTTACAGATGAAATGTCGAGGCTCAGAGAGGCCCAGCCATTTGTCTGGCGGCACACAGCTGGTAAGTGACAGAGTCAAGATTCAAATTCAGTGTATTTGACTCCAAAATCTGTTTTTTTTCCCCTAGCAGAGAAATAGAAGCTCAAAGCCAGCATTACCAAAATGACGTTCGGAGTTATTTAATGGAAACCGGCTTCAAATAGTGGGTCTGCTGCCTTTGTCACTTCCGGTCTCTCGGCCATGTGGGGCCCCAGCCCCTCCAAACGACGAGAGCCAGGACCCCGGGCCCCGCCCAGGGGCTGTGCTGTGGGGCAGACTCTTCCCCGCCCGCCCAGGAGAGACGATGCGGGATGGAGGCCTCCACTGCTTGGCAGGCAAGCAAGGTTGAGATTTTTTTTGTTGGCCACTGATGAATGGTGATAATTGTTGAGAGATTAATTTGAGATTCTCAGATGACAGACACTACCAAAATGCCGGGCGCAGAGGCAGAGGGCGGGAGCGAGCCCCGGAGAGCCTGGCATTCTTCCCACAGCTCCAGTGCTGACTCAGGCCTTGACCTTGGGCAAGTCGTTTAACTTCTTTATGTCGATTTTCCTCATCTGTAAAATCAGCCTAATGATGGCTTCTCTTCCAAACCACTTTGATTCCCAGATGAAAGCACCCATAAAAGTACACAGGATTGCTATTAATTGAGCAATTATTATTTTTATTATTAAATAGATTAAGTCCACTAAACTTTAACTATGTTTTGACATCCACCTGACGGGCAGGAGGAGCAGTTAACTATCAGATGACAGGCCCCTCTGAAGTCTTCTTTGGCAGGGAGGCCGGCAGACGGGCGCCTCCATCGGTGAGGCCATCGTCACCTGGGCAGGCGCTGTCCCATTTACCTGCTTCTGGTCCCGCCCTCGGAGGTAAATACATCCAGCCAACTGTAGGCAATGGATATAGAAGCGCATGGGTCCTTGGCCTCGGATGGGTGATTTTATGGACAACCCACGGAGCCTCTTTACACATCGGCTTCTGCGGTTGGAGAATCGAAATCAACATCGTCCCAGCCAGCGAGCTGGGCTCAGGGACGGAGTGCAGTGCGGGTGTCAAGTCGATGCTCTCCTCGGGTCAAGCGTGGCCGTGTCCGAGCTCTGAAACATCAGCTTGCTCATGCGAGACGAGAAATCAGAGTAGACGAGTCGTTTGCGAGCTCGGCCCCCATTTCTGCCTCTTTCCCGTGCCGCTGGGAGACACAGATAATAATATCTACTCTCCAAGCTTGTGAGAACTAAATAATTTGGGTAAATCCTTAACGCGGTGCCTGGTGCAAAGCATACGCTCAACCAG
>NW_011889184.1:536575-570396 GCF_000151845.1 Pteropus vampyrus | reverse complement strand
TAGCAGAGAAATAGAAGCTCAAAGCCAGCATTACCAAAATGACGTTCGGAGTTATTTAATGGAAACCGGCTTCAAATAGTGGGTCTGCTGCCTTTGTCACTTCCGGTCTCTCGGCCATGTGGGGCCCCAGCCCCTCCAAACGACGAGAGCCAGGACCCCGGGCCCCGCCCAGGGGCTGTGCTGTGGGGCAGACTCTTCCCCGCCCGCCCAGGAGAGACGATGCGGGATGGAGGCCTCCACTGCTTGGCAGGCAAGCAAGGTTGAGATTTTTTTTGTTGGCCACTGATGAATGGTGATAATTGTTGAGAGATTAATTTGAGATTCTCAGATGATAGACACTACCAAAATGCCGGGCGCAGAGGCAGAGGGCGGGAGCGAGCCCCGGAGAGCCTGGCATTCTTCCCACAGCTCCAGTGCTGACTCAGGCCTTGACCTTGGGCAAGTCGTTTAACTTCTTTATGTCGATTTTCCTCATCTGTAAAATCAGCCTAATGATGGCTTCTCTTCCAAACCACTTTGATTCCCAGATGAAAGCACCCATAAAAGTACACAGGATTGCTATTAATTGAGCAATTATTATTTTTATTATTAAATAGATTAAGTCCACTAAACTTTAACTATGTTTTGACATCCACCTGACGGGCAGGAGGAGCAGTTAACTATCAGATGACAGGCCCCTCTGAAGTCTTCTTTGGCAGGGAGGCCGGCAGACGGGCGCCTCCATCGGTGAGGCCATCGTCACCTGGGCAGGCGCTGTCCCATTTACCTGCTTCTGGTCCCGCCCTCGGAGGTAAATACATCCAGCCAACTGTAGGCAATGGATATAGAAGCGCATGGGTCCTTGGCCTCGGATGGGTGATTTTATGGACAACCCACGGAGCCTCTTTACACATCGGCTTCTGCGGTTGGAGAATCGAAATCAACATCGTCCCAGCCAGCGAGCTGGGCTCAGGGACGGAGTGCAGTGCGGGTGTCAAGTCGATGCTCTCCTCGGGTCAAGCGTGGCCGTGTCCGAGCTCTGAAACATCAGCTTGCTCATGCGAGACGAGAAATCAGAGTAGACAAGTCGTTTGCGAGCTCGGCCCCCATTTCTGCCTCTTTCCCGTGCCGCTGGGAGACACAGATAATAATATCTACTCTCCAAGCTTGTGAGAACTAAATAATTTGGGTAAATCCTTAACGCGGTGCCTGGTGCAAAGCATACGCTCAACCAGCTGACCATTATCCTCACAGAGCAAGCACTCGGCAAAGAGCCAACAAAAGAATTGCCCCCTTAATTTAAGGACAATGCACATCTCTTTGGATTTACGAGGCATATATGCTATAAAAATATAAAAATAGCTTTACCTTTTTTCTTTTATAAAGCAACCACCATTACGTAAGTAATGACATCCAGAGAGAAAAGAGCCAGAAGCACAAAGGAGAAATCTAAACCCGCCACAGCCCGACCTCCCGGGGTACCTGGCGGTGGAGCGGGGGAGGGGTTTAATGCTGTGTGTGTCCCCTACTTTGGGACACTTTCCTCCCACGCAACTCTAGGTAGCTAATGTTGCCAGTCTTGACGTCACAAATGGATCTTTTTGTGGCAAAGAGCCCTAGATTCTAAGGGAGGAGACTTGATTCTAAGATTCCTGTGCTACTAACTATCTGGGCCATGGTTTTTCTCGGATATCTGAGTTTTCCTCTTTATGCTATGATGGCATTTGAGAGGATCAGTTTCCAGGCACCCGGACCCATTTTAATTTTCTAATCACTGCGCATTTATTAGAAATACATGAATTGGAACAGATGCACATATTCGAAACATCTACATCCAGCAAATCATATCCACGACTTCATGGAGACATTCACCTAAATTCGAAAGTGATTGATTTAAAGCAAACTATAAGTAAGTAGCAGTGCAGGTGGCATTCAGGTATGACAGGCCATCTCGGAGCAGAAAATGCTGGACCAGAGTAGAAAATCTCTAGGTTATTTCCAGCCCTAAAGTTTTCTGAAGAAATGGTGGCGTCGGTCGCCAGGCCTGCCACAGGCCTATCCAACCATCTCTCACGACACTCAGCGCAACTTGAAATTATTCCCTAGATGTTCTGTGCTGTGCAGACATTCACCTTCCTCCGCACCATGGCCGAGACCCACTGTCATGCCACACAGTGGCAGAGCCATGCTCGGGGCAAGAGTGAGTGAGTATGGTCCCCGAGGCTTTTCAAACTCTTTCAGAGGCTGCAGGCATTTATTGAGCACCTGCTGTGTGCCAGTAGTCACGACCTGTCTCTTTTAATCCGAAGGCAACCCCGTGAAATTTTGCCTGTGCTACTGTCGCCAGGGGAGCCTTTGGCCAGTCATCAAGCCACTAGGACCCATTTTATTTTCAATGACGTGAAGATAATGAAATCTGCCCTGAGAGAGAGAGAGAGAGAGAGAGAGAGAGAGAGAGGATACCAGAAGCCCTCCTTTCTCTGTCCCTTCTCTTCTCTTTAACTATTCATCCTGTGCCACTAGATTGTCTGGGAGGACCAAAGATGTCATTTAATTTGTCAGAGGTCTTGTTTCTCTGCACACAAGCTTGGGTTTGTCACATCCCTCTCGGGTTTCATCACTGACTCTTTCTACGACCGAGACCAGTCAGTAGGAGGTTAAGTTCTAAGTCCCAGGGTCCGCCAAAGCTGAGTCCACCTCTGGAACGGTGTGTCCGTGGGCAAGCTGCCGGACTCCTCCGAGCCTCGCCGTCCTCAGTGATGAAACGGAAGATGACAGGAGTTGTTGCCCGTGGTCTGCGGGGAAGTCGCCACGCACCGAAATGTACACAGCGGAGGCCACAGGGCTTGGCTCGTAGCACATGATAGCAAACGTGCGCAGTCATCGTTGTCATCTGCTCTGCCAGGCATGATCATTATTTCCACTTACAGGATGCAGAATCTGAGGCTCGGAAAGGTGAAGCTGCTTGTTCAAGGCTGTACAACTAGAAAGTAGCGGGGAGGAAATTTGAACCCCTTCTGACTCAGGTCATGCTGGTTTGCAATGTGCTTTCTCTTCTCCATGGGAAGGAGAAGGAGAGGTGAGAGAGAGAGAGAGAGAGAGAGAGAGAGAGAGAGGGAGAGAGATTGAGAGAGAGAGAGAGAGGTGCTTTTGATCCAAATCGCACATATAATGATCTCTTTCTTCGGTATGGTACTTCCTGATTTCAATGGCCTTTTCATTCATTATCTCATAAAATGCGGTTGATGTGGGGTCAACTGCCAAGCCTGGATTACACTTGAGGCTTCTAACTCTAGAGTCTCCAGTGTCCCTGAGCTTCAGGCTGAAAACCAGGGTGCGTCATTCGTCCCATCATTAAATGTATCACCTGACAGCAGATCTCACAGGATATCCGAAAAGAGCCTGTCGCAGAAAACTTGTTTCATTTGGTTTCCACACAGGAAAATGTCATCTGCTGGTAAACGGAGCCCATCCCCTCTCTCGCCCTCGGGAGTGAGTTCTGTTCATCTGTGCTGGTCTGTGAGCCCCACTGTCTTTAAGGGGTGGAGGCCATGACTGGTGCCCAGGTCCCCCGTTGCTGGGCACAGCTGAGAGCTGGCATGACCGGAAGTGAGACCTGAGGCGTGAAGCGCTGCGTGCGCCTGGGTCCAGAGGATGTGCTTCCGTCCCTTCGTGCAGACCTGGGTTCGAGTCCCGACCTCACAGTTATCACCGAGCTTCCTCAGCTGCGGAGGTCAAACGCCTCTGTGGGTCCCCAGCCTGAAATCCAGTCGTATCTTATCTGTGGCTATTCCCTGGGCACCTGGAATTTTCCTGATGGGTACCCGAGTCCCTGCGGTGGTGATGCCTGCAAACGGGCCTCTGCACAAACCCCTGCAGGATTTTCCCCAGCGTTTGCCGTCTCGTTTCCATGTTTTCAAAGCATGCATTTATTTTACTTTTTTTTTTTCCTTTCAATTTTTGAGCTTTTCTGAAAGCACCGGTCTTTAAAATCTATGGGTAAATTTTTTGCAGAGCAGTAAAGCTTTTTATTTCCTTTCCTGCGGAAGAGCTGCTGAACCCTCAGTGGCAGCTTGGAAAAGGGAGCGAAAACCCGCGCAGTGCCCGTTTCCGGGATGGCTTCCGGCCCGCGTCCCTTGGAGGGGGTGCTGGGCGCCCAGAGCCCCGGCTCTGGCCGGACCCTCGGGGGAGCGAGCCTTCCGGGAATGAGCTGGTGCCGCAGCGCCCTCTGGCGTCCAGGTGGCTCCCGCAGGACGTGCTGCGTGGAGCCAGCCAGGAGGATTCTAGAAGTTCAGCCCAACTTTTCTGCCTCCCAGGTGGCGGAAGCTGCAGGCAGTGTGGGAGGTCTCATGCCTGCCTCATAGAAAACAGTGTGTGTGTGTGTGTGTGTGTGTAGGGAGGGGGTCAGATAAGCCTCTGTGAGCTGGGGGACCCCCACCATGCTCCCCGTTTTGTTTTTTGTTTTTGTCTTTTTTTTTTTTAGCGCTTTCTTTGCTCGAACCTGGCTCTGCTTTCTGGAGAAGGCTGAGACCCGGGGTCTGTGCCCTGCCCTGTGCTCGCCAGAGATGGGGAAAGTGGGGATGCTGGGCCCAGAGAAGGGCCCCTTTGAGAGACGAGAAGGGGCCCCAGTACCCCGTACCCAGTACCCAGGATCCCGTGCCCGTTCCCCCGCTTGGATCCTTTGGTGTTCGGGTCCGCCCTCCGCCAGACAGAGCAGCTCCCGCTGCTTGCGCCAACTCTGCTTTTACTCCAAGGCCCAGGGGTCCAGCATCCGGCCCCCCGACACTGATCAGACCTCCCATTCCTGAATTTGGTGGTCGGGTCTCATAATGGCCAGCTGGGAGGAAGCAGCGTTGCCGGACCACCCAGCCCCTTCCAGGATGGAATCCAGGGGTCAGAAGAAAATGGGAAGGAACCTCCAGCCTCAGCCACTCCAGTAGAGCCAACACCAGACCATGCCAGGTGCCCTCAAGTTCATGGGCAGTTGACATTTAGAATATTTCACTGCTGTGCTTTGACAATTTACCTGCTGCGTCCTTGGGCGTACGTGTAAGGAAGGCTCCCTAAACCAGCATCTCCAGAGTTTTATTCGTGTTTTAAGGCAACCGTTCTCAGACTGCAGTCTCCTGACCAACAGCCTGAGCGTCCACTGAGAGCCTTCTAGAACTTTCTAGAAATCCGAATTTTTGCCCTCCTCCCACGGACTGAATCAAGCACTCTGGGGATGGAGCCCACCCTTCCAGGCGAGCCTGATGATGCGTGCTCGAGTCCAAGAACCACTATTCTAAGGGAAAATGGACCCATTATGAGCCATGTACTTTCCTTGACATGTTCTCAACTACACCAGTCTGGTGGCTGGTCGGAATGTCTGAGATGACGCTGGGCCTGCAAGTAGAAGATCGATGGGACTTTCAAAACGTCCTTGGATGAAAAGCAACCGTTTTTGTTTGAAATGAGCTCTCAGAACTTGTGACACATGTAATATTTACACATAAAGACAGGTTCCAGAGTTAGATATAATCGAGACTTTAGATCGCTGCCATTTTGCATTACGTACACGTGCTTCTGTCCATTTGGGGGCTGTAGAAATTTGACCATACCTGTCTGGGAAATACCGTTCTGAGTTTGCAACATTTTTTCTCCCTGGTTTCTTCTTTTCCAGCAAGTCTGTGGTCTTCAGAGGATTGCCTTTGTATGATTTTGACACCATGGGATGTGACAGAATATCAATGGTCCCACCTCTAGAAGGGAAGCCGACTGTGGCAACCCCCTGCCAGAAACGTCGATGACCTGGAGGAGAAGTCCATACGCTTTAGTCTGGCCTTCAAGGTCCCACAAATTGGCCCTTGACCCGCCTTCCTAGGCCTGGTTTCTACACCCTCCCTCCCAGGTCTCTCCGTGTAAGCCCAGCCACATCCCTCTCTCTTCCCCAGCACCCTGCCTCCATCCACGTGTCCCTCTCCAGCTTGGCGAGCTCCATCATATCTAGTGGGAGCCCATTTCTGAGGCCGACTCCTCTGTGAGATCTACTAAATCCCCCGGACAGCATTAGTCCCATCTCCTTCCTGTTCAGACGGGCATACGCCATTTTGATAAGTATCACGTTGGAGTGTAACTGTGTATCTGTATCTCTTTCTCTCGCATAGACGGTGTTTTGCTCTTTGGTAGCTGGAGCCTCTGTTACTCACCACGATCAGCACCAAGCACATAATAAATGCTCAGTGAAATTTTTTGAGCGAATGAGCCAAAAGTAAGGAGATGACTCAGAAAGCGTTTAACAGCAGAGTTTACCAACGGGGCAGGTTACCTGCCACCACCATCACCGCCAGCCCCAAGTTAATTGCACATCAGAAGTCCCAGCTGGAGGAGGGCCCTCCAAACTGTACTCACATCACCACCCCATCCTGACGCAACCTTCTCAGTGCAGGGGATCAACACCCCAACTTCCTCACTTTGAGGATCTCTGTGAGCTGTGGGAGAGCTTACCTATGGGACCCTGTTGGCCTGTGAATGGCGTGAGGGTAAAAAAAGGTTAAAGACCACTGTTTTAGGGTTTTTCTTTAGACTGAAAAGGCAGAAGAATGTAAAAGATACATATATATCAAGGAGTCATGAGAAACTTACCCCCAGCAAGATTCTGACACGAGCTAGAGCGTTTTTCCCGCTAACTCTTTTTTTTCAAACAGGTCTTCACGTGATGTGACACTCGCTTGCCAGCATGATCTTTAAAGGGTATCTGCTTCAAGAAAATGGAGTTCGCCAAAGTGTGAAGAACACATGCATCCAATGAAAAGAAAATTCTTGTCTTTAGGGAGTTGTATCTCTTCGGAGTTTGATGCATTTTGCTTTTTTTTTTCTGAAAGGCATGATATATAGTTTCTCCTTTTCATTTTCATCTTGCTTACATAGGTGGCTGCTGATGACATACCCAGAAAGCTGACTTAATTCATGGAACCGACTTGGATTTCCATAAAATGAAAGGCTTATCAGTTTGCGTCTGTAAAATATAGAACAGAAGGCTTCATCGAGCTGTGAAATCTCAAGTGCCAGCGACTTCTTATATTTTCCAGGAATAAATGAAAATCCAGAGAGGAGTCAGAGATAATTCGAACCACTGAAGCATAACTTGGCACCTCTTATTAGACTCTCGCTTTTTGCCAAGAACTTTCAAGACGTGGATCTGATTTAATCCTCCCGGCCACCCTGTGGGATAGGTATTCTTAATCCTTGCTTTGTAGACATGGAAACTGAAGCCCAGAGAGGTTAAGTAACTACCCTAAGGTCACACAGCCACTAAGTTTAAGACCTGGATTTCTATTTGGAGCCATTTGATTCCAAAGCCATGTTCCTTAATCATTAAGAAGTCATCCAGGTACGGTCACCGTAACTGAAGCCATAAGCACTATTTAAAGGCACAGCTGTGTCCCAGCTCCGGCCAGTCATTGCCGCATCTTCCAGAAACTAGGCAGCCTGATAGTTACGGAAAGATATTGCTACAATGTTGGTGCTGCACTAAAAACAATTTAAAACTCCATGCGGGCATACGTGGCCCATCTGTCTAGGGGACCCCTATGATATCGACTGAGGTCTTTGCTATGGACTGTTTTTCAGTTCAGCCTCTTTCTACTCCATTCCACTGCCTTCCCTGCCCCACCGTATTGGTCGTGAGAGTAACTGACTGTCTCCGAGTCTGTATTTCTGAAACTTAACCCGTTACGCAAAAGAAGAGGGAGAAAAAATATCTGAATATCGGAGCGTTTTACCCCAGAAAGACAGAAATAGCTAACAATCGAAATGACTGTGTCGGACAATTTACTGGATGAACTTGAGTTTACTGCTCTTCCCTTCCTCCTCTTGTCCCCATTAGGATTCAGAAAAGTGGAGGCTCGCAGGAAGTCGTGGATAAGGAAGGCACACACGTACACGTGCGTGTGCAAATCAGCAACTCTGCTCTCTCTGCTTTTAAAACCATCTTAACCGAAAATGATTACGAGCAGCCGTGTGCTGGTACATGTTTGACAGTGGGCAGTCTGGAAAGGGGGTGGGGAGCCCCGATTTATATAGCATCGCAGATGTTTATGATGCAAACACTCCCACCGCGGCTGATTTCAAGCTACCTGTGTGAGGTCGCTGAACGCTGGTCGGGAAGAGATTCCCCAAATGGGCTCCCATCAGCCGGCGGGGCCCAGCTCCGGCACCCCAGTGGGTGTGAGTTCCTTACAGGTCCTCGCAGCTGCAGCACTGGCTGTGTGTACTACAGGTCGACTCAGCAGGCATCCATCAAGCACCTGCTATGTTCAAGATGGCAGGCTCGTTCCCGTAAGACCTCAGAGAAGAAGAGGCTAGCAGCACGGGCCGCACAGAGTCTTCCCGGAGGTGCTGGAGAGTGAACGCCTGCCCCGGGGGAAAGTAGGACGAGACCTCTGGCTTTCGTCTCTTCTCCTGGGACCTCCATTCCAAAGACAGTCACCTCTATAGTTGCGGGTCCTCAACCTACCGCTTCATCCTCTTTCACTCGTAAGAACTGGTGTTGTAAGCACCAGTGCCTACGGGACGCAGATAACAAACACTGTGACGACTCAGGATGATGTCGCCTCCCTCCAGAGGGGATTGCTATTGCTTCTGGAAGGCAGGCCGCGGGACAAATGGCCTGTTTCCACACAAGGACTGAGCTTTCGGGAGGCTGGGCTTCGTTTTCGTGAGCCTCCGTCTATTCCTGTTTGCCTCGTCCCTAGGGTATGATCACCGTTCAGGGATCCCGCCTGAAGTCCTGGGTGTTCTCCAAGGCCCCTCCTACCGGATGGGTCCTGGCTTCCTTTTATTTAAATCTCCTATCCTTGAGACTCCTGAAGTCCCAGCTGCCACCTGAAAGCCCAGCCCAGCCTCCCCGCCCCCTGGGTCCTGCTGTCCCCATGGCTCCTCAGCCCTCAGCTCAGCCACAGGCAAGCGACTTGAGCGTGCCAGCTTCATTCCGCAGCGTCCTCTTTCTCTATGAGACCACGGCCCCTCGAGACCTGGCTTCCTGATTGCTCTTCGATGTCACCCGGCAGATACACATTTTTCTCAACTCCAGCTCTCCTCGTCCTTCGTAGTGGAGAGCTGGTCTCATCCATCATACCTAGGAGCAGAAGATGTAACTCCTGATTTTTTAAGTGTTGGCAACGCATCTAATTTTTAAATGATATTGCATGATCTAACTCTTGAGAGCCAAACAAAATGTACCTTTAAGCCAGCTTTGGCCCGCAGGCTGCCAGCCTGTGACCTCTGGCGTACTGGATGCGTGTGAGTGAGAGCTATGCTGTGTAAGAGGCAGATCGAGACTCGGCTCGTACTTGGCTTTGTAAATAGTGTTCAAGGGAACAAAACACGTGGACAGCCTTCGGCCAGAGACATCTGAATCCATTTTTTTTTCTTTCTTTCTCCCATTTGGGTTTTCCATTCTTGGCTTCCCCAAAGGGAGAGATGTCTCTGTAGGGTCTATACTAAGAGCACTGGTCCCGGAGTCAGACGTCTCTGGGCTCAGATGCTGACTCTGCCCCTTATGTGCTGTATAACTCTGCGTAAGTCACTTCACCTGCTCTGAGTCTAAGCGTCTTGGAATGTTACTAACATTCCTCTCATAGGATTCAAATCGTGTGCATTCGGTGAGGTAATGAGGTGACCGTACCGGGTGTGTGGTAGATATTTAACGTGTGACGTTTTAAAGCCAGCTCCCACCTCCCAGGAGAATTCTCTTTGGCCTCTTTCTCTCGCCCTTGTTCAGACCTGCAGAGTCTTTGATCTGTTGTGTTTTCAAGCCTGGGTCCTTTGGTCTTTCCCAAAGGGAGGTAGACAGCGCTTGTCTACTCCCCGTGCATGCTCCCTGTAATCTACCCACCGCAGGAGTCAGCGAGCTCCATGCAGCCCACGGGCTTTGGGGCGGCAGAACTCCTCCCTGCCCCGCTGAGATCGACTTCTGGGGGACCAGGGCTGGGGAGAGCACAGGTTAGAGAACAAATTCCCCATAAAAGTTTAAAAAATAAAACGGTAGAGCCATCCAGTGTCACTCTGGGTTCATCGGTGTTCCGACTTTCCCCAACTTTGAGGCAAAGAGGCCATCCTGAATGGTTAGTTAATGAAGGTTGCCAGATGTCGCCAGTGCAAGAAATATCGGGGGTCGGGCTGCTTCCGGTCACGCAATGCCAGAGCCCTATATTTTGTGGCTGCTGCTTTAGCTGTTTCAAACCAACAAAATACTGTCAAGTAGATGACAAAGTCCTGAGAAACGCCCCGTCGCTATCTCTACTGGGGTCAGCAATCTCTGAAAGCAGAGAGTGGCCCAATATTTTAGAAACACCTTCCATCAAACCCCAACTGCCGACTGATTTTGGAAAAGGCTCTGAAAGCGAGTACTCCATGTGCCTCAGGACTAAGAGCTGAAGAAGCCGGCTGAAAATGTAGGCCCTTGTGAAGAGACTGTGAGCAGAGCAGGAGAGAGGAAAAAGCACACTTAAGACCGGTTGCCCGCCTAATTCCAGCGCCTCGTCCAATCTCCGAGCTCTACCCTTGACCCGTGTAGCTATAATCCAAAGGTCCAGATTTTGATTCGAAATGATGCCGAAAGGCAAGACTACAAGAGGAAAAACACCACCACACCAACAGCAATCGATTCTTTTGAAAGACTCTGTTTACCCGTATTAATAGATTAGAGAAGAGATTATTCCCTTGGTGGAGGGCAAGCCTACCTATTTGGTCCCATCGGAAACTCACTAAATGCCCACAAAAGCCAGTGTCACCTCTCTCAGCCGGTGGCAGCAAGGCCAAAGTTCAAACCCAATCCTGTCCTTTGCCCCCACCGGCGTCCCCGTCCGGCTGGAAACAAACTCTCCTTCCAAAAGACCCTCGATGCGAGTGTGTGTAGTTGCAAACGCTCGCACGTAGCTATGTGTGCAAATTCTCTTTGAGCTTTCATCGGGGAGAATTAGATAATCTCATATGATTTTGCAAGAAGTTCACCAGGGCTGTTCCAGGGGCCGTCAGCCAAGACACCGTTCAGACAAGGAGGCGTCAGAGCTGCCACTACAGAGTGGATGTTAATTACCTAAAACAATGTATGTAATAGGCAAAGAGAAAAAAAAAAAAACAGGACCTGTTCTCTCAACTCCAACCACTCATCTATTACAGGGCCAACTGCACAGTTATTTAGCCCGGAGGAGTCGTAATTAGCCGCTTTGCAAATTAATAAGCCCTTCAAAAAAAATAAAAGGGGAAAAAGGCTACACGGGGAAAAGAATGGTGGGAAACTTTATATCTCTGATTCTCGAGGAATAGAGTTCGCCTGCAATTATCTCATTAAGTGTCCAAAATTCACTTACTAGATGTTGTGGACACTCTGCCCGATTGGAGCGATCGGGCACAGCCCAGACCCAGGATAGGCGAGCGGTCTGAAGACCTGGAGAGCAGCCTGTTTCTACCTTAAATCCGAATTGCTCATCTGGCTTGGGTTGGCAGATGCCGGTAAGTGCGCTTTGTTACGCCAGAGAAATGAAAATCTTCTCCGGGCAAACCAAATGCTATTGGTTGGTTCTCAAAAAGCTGAGGAGCAGCCGTGACTCAATCCCGGTGACAATGGGTAATGCCAAGCCTAGGACACTGTAATTAGCTCTTTAATCCTATTGGCCTTTAATAACAAAATGGACTTAATGAATGGTTAGTTTTGTTTGGTGGAGGTTGCTTTCTCTCCTGATAATGAAATACTTTTTCCTTCTTCTTTCTGTTTTTCCTGTTGGCAAAGCAAGTTTGAAGATGCAAGAAGCTGGAGCTGGCTGGAGGACCTGCGTTACAGCATGCTTAACCAGCTCGTGAAGTCACCCCAGTCTTTCCACGTCCAGTGTGCGGGCTTCCACACGCAGGGTACGACCATGACCATGGCTGCTAGTATAATGAACAAATTCATTCAGCTCTGACTCTGTTTTAGCCATACGAGTTATTTGAATGTTTACACAAACTTTACAAAGGGGTTATTATCAGTCCCGTGTGAGAGATGAGCACTTGGATGCTCATATGGGTTGAGAGGTTTGCTCCGGATCGCAGATGAGAGATGAGAATGGAGGTGACCTGTCCTCAGAATCCTTTGCCCCGGGCTCCCTGGCTGCAGGGGCCTCCTGTGAGAATTAAGGTTAGGTCTACACAAAGGCCAAAAGAGTCATGATCAAGTTCGCTGAGCTTATTTGGCTGTAATCAGTTTGCCCAGGGAGGCTTGCCCTCTAGCCATCAGCCTGGAGAGGGCAGACTCAGCTGTCCTACCCGCAAAGTCTCCAGTTTGCCCAAGACTTTGGCCCCTATTTACTGGGTGACTTCTGACAATCCCTCAATAGAACTTCATTTATCTAGCTTACAACTTTAAACTTGCTTTCGCATCTCAGTGGTTGGGACCGGTCGATTCAGTAGCTCAATGATGTCGTCGAGTCGAGTCCCCGGGGTTCTTTCTGATTCTCTGCCATCCTCACTGCTGACACCATCCTCACCCCAATCAGAAGTATGTTCTGCACCTCACATCTGATGTGACAACATTCACAGGAAGACAAAGGACTGCTTCCTCCCGCGACTCTCTTAGGGGTAAGGAGTTTTTCCCGGTAGTGCCTTAGCTAGCTGTCACTCACATCTCATGAGCTTGGGCTGGGTCATGTGACCTTTCCTGATCCAATGGCTGGTGAGAGAAATGGAATCATTCTAGGCCTCTGGGCCCCACCCTGTGGGAGCGGTGGAATCAGCTATCCCTGATTCGCATGGCTGTGTGGGGACACGTAGATACTTGGACACAACCGGGGTTAAGAAAGAAAGAAGGGGGAACCGGATGCTAGAGAGACAGCCTTGTAAACATTGGTAGGGCGTCTGGCATAAGGAAGGTACTCAATGAATATTTAAGGGCAGAAACAGTCAGTAAAACTTTGTAGACAAAATTCTGACAGATACGTTGGGGGCCATTTTTGTCTCTGTGTTTCGGGCAATGTCAGAATGGCATTGGTTAAGAGCCTGGGTTTGCAGGTCAACCGCTGATTAGCTGACCGACTGGTGAGGTTGGTCCTAGTTCAATAACTTGACAAGGTCACATGGTTTGCTTAGATTCAGCCCAGATCTAATGACGCTGGGTTGGGTCTGTCAGGTTAAAACACAACTATCCAAAGAGATCAAATCGTATGCCCAGGGCCATGCTAAGCTAACTCATCTATACTTGGCATCATGTTTTCTCCATCCTTTTAGCATGAAGAACAGTTTTATTAAAACAACAACAACAACAACAACAACAACACATAATCAGAGGCACACTTACAGTATTACTTTCATAATTGTGGGATAAAAATGTACACTAACGGTTGACATCAGAATTCCTCTTAAGAAGTAACCCGCTTTTCTTAAGAAAAAATACATTTAATTGCAAGGAAAAGACAAGGCACGCGCGCGAATCCTGACTGCTTTGCGTTAGGCAGGAGCAGGAATTTGAGAGCGGCAGAAGAATAGGGTAAGAGCAAAGGGGAGAGTTAGAAAGGGAGGTGGAATTTTTCAGAACAGAGATGTTTATTTTCAAGATACGGTTGAGATGGCCAAAGGAGTGAGCGTGGATGAGAAGAGAAAGAGCTAATGTACCACGCGAAGCCACGAAAGAAGCACACGACAGGCCGGAGGAAGTATTCGCCACGTGTAAGGAGATGAAGGATTAATAGGCTTGCGGCACGCTTTTAAACGAATAAGACACTCGCACGGCAGACTGGGCACAGACTGCCAACGGGCAATTCTCACGAGAAATTCGAATGGCCGTTAAACACGCTATGCCCTATGTCATCTCATTCATCAGTAGACAGATGCAAACCAAACGAATCGTGAGAGCTTATTTTCATCAATCAGGTGGTTCGAAATTAAAGATGGATGGTGACGACCCGGTTTGTGGCTTTTGGGGAAAGAGGCCATTCGTGCATTGTCAGTGAGAACATGAACATAAATGAGTCTAGCTTTCCTAGATGACAGTTGGGCTGAAGATGCAAAGCTGGAAAAAACATACTAATTGCAAGACGAATTTACTGTGTCAGCAGTCAGTCGCTACCCTGGGGAACAGGGAGGTGTTGGTGACAGGGATGGGTGTGGGGACGTCTAGGGTGCTG
The DNA here is from genome assembly GCF_000151845.1 of Pteropus vampyrus. NCBI lineage: Eukaryota > Metazoa > Chordata > Mammalia > Chiroptera > Pteropodidae > Pteropus > Pteropus vampyrus. The sequence goes on along the minus strand of NW_011889184.1, from coordinate 556,279 downwards.
GCAATGTTTTCTTTTAGCATATTTTGTTTGCCCAATCGTCCGTCCAGCCTTGTTTCTGTCTTCTGGTTCTTGTGAATCACGCTGCTGTGAACATGCGCGTGCAAATTTCTGTTCGAGTCCCCGCTTTCAACCCTTTGGGCGCATTTCTCTTTTTAATCATCGTCTCTCCCACCACCCGATATAGTTTCTTTAAAACAAATCATTTACATCTTACGTGAATCATCCTAAATCTACGTAAAGACCAGGCCGCAGAGAACTTGCACGAAAGAAAGGAATGATAGTTAAGTTAATGGCTTCCGATCAGAGCAAAAACGAGTCACGGATGTGCAGGGTCCCTGAGCCTGGAGTGCGCTGTGCCTATAGTCAAGGCTTCGCTGATAAAACACAGGTGCTCCAATGCCGAACAGCTCAAGCTCATTCTTAGACTGATTCTGACATGAGATGACGGCTTCCTGTCTGAGCTCATGGCTGGGATGTCTCCGAGCCATTGCTCCCCTGGAGCCCAGCCCCCTTGATGGTAGGAGGTTGTGACAGCACTGGAAGGAAATGGCTTTGCCTTTGCCTTCTTCATGACATAAGCAATAAGCTGTGGACTTTGCAGGGGACCTCCTGGGACCTTCTCTACCTCTCGATGATTCTTGGATCTGCGGACTCAGGAGGGGCCTTCCTTCTCTGCACATAGGAGCTGTAGACTCCATCAGAAGCTGACATGCACTGCATTCTTACAGTTCAATGCTGTTTGCTCCCGAGGGGAAGATAATTCCCCGAGCACAGGAACTGAGTTGATTACCGAGCTAAGCAATGATGATCTTCAAAGATGGTACAAATCAGTCCACCTGACTTTGGAAGCTGTGATTACACTGATTCCTGACAGGAGCGGCCATCCTGGAAACACAAGAGGAGGATGCTAGGAACGGTGACGAGACCCAGGGCCGCTCCTGAAGGGAACTCGCTCGCATGACCATGTCTGGGACTCTCGGCCCGGACGCAATCAACGGTCATGTCCTTCCGACTAGGACAGCTGCCTGAGCACTGGCCATGCCTGTCCCGGGGGGAGGGGGGAGGACCGCTCTGACACCCAGAGCGTGGGCTCGGGCTGGCATGCCTTGCGTTCATGGCAGACACCTCCTTCCTCCAAGCCTTGGTGGGGTGATGGCAGGCTGAGAGGAAGCGTGCACTCAAGGTTAGTCGAATCACGTCTGCACTAATGGCCAAAGAGACGTGAGCTCTGATGCTCATGACAGCTTGTGACGTCCGTGGAACCACCCGGTTTTACAGACAAGCAGACAGGGACTCGGGGAAGTGAAGTTACTCACGCTATTAGATTCCCGCTGCTGCTTTAACGAACTGTCACCAACTTAGTGACATAAAAACAACACACATTTATTCTCCTGCTTCATCTGGCCAAAATCAGGGTACCAGCCAGGCCATGTTCCCTCCGAATCATCTAGAGGACGATCTGTCTCCTTGCTCTCTCCAGCTTCTGGAGGCCGCCCTTACTTTTTGGCTGGTGCACCCCAACCCCACCCCACCACACGTCTTTTCTGGCCCTGCTTTCCTTGTCACGCCATCTTCTTCCTCCTCTGTAGTCTGATTTCCCTCGTCTCCCCATGTCCGCAAAGAATTTCACCACGTCTGCAAAGTTCCTCTTGCCATGCGAAGTGCCATTCATAGGTACTAGGGATTAGGATGTGGACATCGAGTGGAGCCATTATTCAGCTACCACAGTGACCAAGGACACACAGTCCATAAGTGACAGAGCTGGGACTCACACACCAGTTTTTCTGATGACAAAACCTCATGATTTTTCTCTTAAAAAAATGTTTTTTTAATTGCATTAGAAATCAAACCATTTCTCTTCTAAAACTTAAAACACTGCAGGTAAAGCTAGCACCTTCTTTGGCAGCCCCGCCCCCCATGCAATCTCGGCTTTTCCCCATCTCCAGATATGTATTTGCTCCAGCGTTTACCAGTTTGAGAGATCGTCAGCCAGTCTTTTCCCTTCATTTGCATGCAAGTTTTATGGCTTCTTTACGCGTGTGCACATTCCATGGTCTCTTGCCATGCTGCTCTTTCTGCGACTTGGTTTACCTGGGGCATTTTCCCACGTGGCTGTGTGCGCCCTCGGGATGTCCCACTTCCTTTTTAACAGCTGTGTAGTACTCCGTTTTACAGTCATACCATTGTTTTGAAATCCCTCCTTCCGTTGTTCCCAGTTGTCCACGATACATTCTTGTTTAGGCAAGACCACCTGATCTGTGCCACGATGACGTGGCCGCTGTGGCCCTGACGACCGGTGAGCAGATATCCCAGCTTGGTGAATCAGGACAATGCGCTATGCGTTAACTGCATTAACGGATGAAGTTCTTCGAAGATGGACTGTCACAAAAATCCTTCTAGGTCAATGCCGTCATTTGGCGGATTGCAGTGTCTAGATGTCTGAATGAGTGAGAGCTCCTCAAAGGCACGCTGCTCATTCATACCGCTGAGCTACCCCACATGCTAGTCCTTCTGCCTAACATGCTTGTCCTTGGCTTTCCTGCCAGCTTTCTCTTCTTTATCCATGCTGTCGCCTCTGCGCAGCCTCGCTTGCTCTTCCCTGCCTTCTTTTTGCCCCCAGGAGACATTGGGGCTTCCTTTTTTGTCATCTGAACTCCAGACTACTGTGAGAGGGACACTGCGTTAACCTTCATCCTAAAATTCTCTAGCTCCAGGCCCATCTGCTCAAGCAGACATTCTAATTCCCATACAGGATCCTGAACTTTTTGGGGGATCTTCTATTTCCCTAGGCTCTTGGTTAAATTCTCCTTTCAAAAGTCTCCTAACAGGAAGAGATATGAACACATTTTCCAGAAAGATCGATTTGCATGCGTGCAATAAATAGCATGTATGATGCTTGCAAAATTCCTATGAAAAGTGTCTGTTTATGTCACTCGGTTACCCCAAATGTCCATCAATTAATGGACCAATGAACAGATATAGTCTATCCATACAATGGAATATTATTCAGTCATAAAAAGGAATGAAGTACTGACTTATGCTTCCGTGTGGATGAACCTTGAAAGCATGTCGTGTGACAAAGCCAGTCACAGAAGGCCACGTATTGTATGATTCCTCCATGGACATGTGAAGCCGCTTAGTGGTTGCCGGCGTCTGGGGTAGGGGAAGGGAAGTGGGGAGTTGACTGTTTAAGAGATTCAGAATTTCCTTTTGGGGTGATGAAAATGTCCTCGAATCAGAGAGCGGAGTTGGTTACATAACCTTGTGAATATACTGAAAGCCATTAAATTGTACATCTTAAAAGAGTGAATTTTATGATATGCGAATGATATCTCAATGATGCAGCTACCGAATTATTACTGAATTAGAGACGTTTATTTGCTAAGCGTGCCTGCCGTGTGGCAATGGCCCACAGCGTAGGGGTCAGCCCTGTCCTGCTCCCTGCATAGGACAGTGCAGATTTCTCGAAGGCAGAACAGAATGATATCTGAGGAGGCAGGAAGAGCAGTCATTAGGGTCCTGTCTGCTGACCCGGGACACTTCAGGATACAAAGATACAGGATAGGCCAAGGTGTCACCACAGAGTAGCAATGCAGAGAGTATCGAATTCCTTGGGCGTGATGGCTTATGGGTAAAACCTCTGTCGAGGCTGTGGCTGTTACAAGTTTATTGACAGATTCATAATATCCACATTGCCCCAATCCGCAGCTTCTATTTCTATGAGGCCTCGTTGAATGCACCATAAGAATTTTAAAGTATCTTCAACTTTGAACCCAAGGCTATTGGATTTCCCTCGGCTGCAAAGCCAACATCAATCGCTCTGCCCAGGAAAATCTGCATGAGAAAATCCCCCAGACCAGTTGAGTCCTTAGAACCAGACTTGCTTCTCGATGAGGTGAAAACCCCATTGCAATTGGAGCCTTTTGGGCTGCGCTTGACAGTTGAACCTTTACGTTTCAGCTTAAAATACCGAAGGGAAAAGTCGGGGAGGGGCGGGGGGGTGGTGGGGAATCCAGATGCCTTTCTCAAAAAGAGAGAGAGAGAGAGAGAAACACACCACTCTAAACCTCCACTTTATTTGCATTTTATACATTTTATATATTTCATTTTATAAAAACAGTCAAACCCCAACCGCAAGATTTCACAGATAAGAGGAAAACGCCGGACTGTGCTTAATTTAATATTTTAGAGAAATGTTCTTATGGGCAGTCATCAGCCGGCATCCCAGCCAGACCGAGACTGCTGACGACTCTGAAAAATGTGACTGTGATTCACGCTGGGACACCACATCTCATAACACGCCGTGTGTGCAAGAGACTGTAATTATGAGATGTTTGCATTAGGCAATGCGGGCGCCGAAATACAGATGTTCCTCCTTGACACTAATTGGACCCGACGTGGCTCTGGCCTGCTCAGTAACAGTCTCCGGAACACGCAGCCCGCTGCAGCGCGGTCCCCCGAAGGCCTCTGTTTCATATCGACTTTATTGGGGCGGGGGGCCGGGGGTCGGGGAGCATTGCCCGGGTCCTAGAGCTCGGAGCAAAACGCTTCCGGGAGCGCCCTTCTCAGAGGGCCGACCGCGCACTCTTCCTCGGCTCCTTCTCTTTTTATTGAAAAAGGCAGGTTCTCCCCTAGCATCCCCTCCTCCCCGCAGTAGAGGCTGAGTGAAGGTACCGTTTGTTCTGATGCTAATTCTTCACGCGACGCAGGTGGAGGTGCGTGGTCTCCAGAAAAATGTCGGCCCAGAAAGCCTTTCTCCGAAGCCGCGGGCTCTGTCCACCCACGGACCTTGTAGAACTTGCTTCCTGCTGTTTAGAAAGACAGGGACGATGGCATCGGTTGGGCACCTCTTCTGTCCCAGGCAACGTTCAGGCAGTCGCAGAGGCCCAGCTAGGTTCAGGGGGAGGGAACGCAGACCCCGCCAGTCACCCATGGGAAGAAGAGCCTTTCAGATGGAGGTCCTGAGAGGTGGGGGTAGGGATCAGAGCGGGGCTCGGGGATCGCTCGGCTGGGACTCGGCCAGCTTAACCATTGGGACACGCGACCTGGGCTATATGACCCTCGGCCCCCTCGTCTGTCAAAGGAACTCTAACTACAAATAGCAAGGATTTAGGGGAGAATAGAAATGAGCCGAAGCATAGAAGGCTTCGCTGCAGTGCTTGCCATGTAGAAAATGAGTGTTCGATAAAGCTCGACTTTAAAACTTTATTCCAAAAAATGTTGTGACACATTCTCAAAGATATGACTCTATGTACATACATACATACATACATATATATATATATATATGTATGTACGTATATGTACGTATGTGTACACATGTGCATCTGTATATATGTGTATATATGTAGCTGTTTGTTGAGCCTCAAGAAAGATTTGGCTATTTTGGTAAAAGAAGACACCATCACCTATTTATTTAAGATTTACAGACATTATACTAAAATGAGATTCTGTTCAGGGTGACGTGAAGACACATTTTTACAAAGCAAAGGAACCAAGACTTTAGTGGCATAAAAGGGAGATACAGAGGTTACAGCAAAGGCCATAATCACATCAACAAGGCTGCAAAGAAAGGTGTGGACAGGTGTACCTGGGTTGGATTTTTTATCAAGGCCAGACATCCCTCTGCTGAACCTTCCCACCTGTCTTCCAGTTCTGCCCTTTGACCCCTCCATCCCACTTATCTGTTGTCTGGTAACGAACCACCCCAAACTTAATAATAGATGACACTAACAATCATCTATTTTGCTCACAATCTGCTCAGTGGGGTCAGCTCAGTTCTGCTCCCCTTGCTGTCAGCTGGAGGACGGGGTGACCGACTGGGGGCCGCTCTGCATACTCGCTCTCTCCCCTGTCCCGTGGTGGTGCCGGCCTGTGTGGCTGCCTAATTTCTTTGCACGATGACCGCCGGGTTTCAAGAGCGAACATCATTTCTATGCCTAACCTTGAAAGCCACATAGTGTCACATCCGCTGTATGCCATTGGTTATGATAGTCACAAAGGCCCATGCAGCTTGAAGCAGGGGAGGGAACATGGACCCCGCCTCTCAGTGACAGAAGTGACAATGGCACCTTGGGAGAAGAGCCCATGGAATGACTTCTTTTAAAAATACGATCTGTCACGCCTTTGTATTTTGGAAGGACTTAAGAATGTTTCAATCCCAAAGCGTTAGACTTGAAGCTGCATGTGCTTCCGGGGCATCTCCAGTCGGTTTTCCTTTCAGTAAGCCTTCCCTGGAACTCCAGCTGATGGGTCGACTCGGCTCGATATTTGGTCAAATACCGGTCTCGATGTTGCTGAGAATGGTATGTTTTAGATGAGACTGGCATTTGCATCAGTAGATTTTGAGTAAAGTCATCTCGTTGTATCCTGACCTCCTCCTCATCAGATAGAGTCCTGCACACATTACACCGGTAGCATGGAGAAACTTAGCAAGAGTCCCAAGATCACGCATCGAGGGATGGCAGAGCCGAGATTCGCTACCAGTTGTGGGATGTCAAAAGCCACAAAGCCAAGCATTTTCCTCCCCTCCATCATCGCGTCCAGGCTTTTCGAAGCCTAATGGAGTGACACAGCAGGACCATCTGAGAAGTCAGGCGGGCATCCTTCCCTCTGCCTCCCTCCCACATCTCCCTTCCATTCCCACTTGTATATAAAGAAACCAAGCTCTAGAAATGGTTGCCGCCTGAAAACCCGAGGAAGCTTAGGCATGGAAGCTGCAGTCGCCACACTGTGTGCGGATGGGAGACAGTGCACTGACTCTGCTGCTTCGTCAAAGGCCAACGCTGAAAAATGACTTTGCTCTTTAGGGAAAAGTCACGTTTGCTGTTAAGACTTCTGTCCAAACAAATGCAAAGAGACTGGGCATCAAAGCAATGATGTGAATTATCATTATTACTATTATTTAGGGGGAAGGGAGGCAATAAAGGAGATTGGTTTAATGTCTCGGTAAAGAAACACCAGTACCAGGGCAGCAGGCATTAATATTAGGAAGAAACTGGAGACAAAGAGCTCGAATCACCGAGAGGTATTTAAAGAAATTGAATTATCTTAATTCGGCGCTTTATTTTTTCCATGTCTACATGTCTACAAGACAGAAAATGATTTTACAATTCGGTTAAGTTGAGGAGTGGGTGGGAATGGTCAATTCAATATGTTAAAGCTACAACAAAGAAGCATTTGGCATAAAGTTAGCAAGACGTTTTGATTTGCGGGTGGTTAAACTTAACCCTCATTGAGTCAGTATTTTATCGACCCTTTGGCAAAACATGATTTCATATTTTTGAGAAAATTAGGCCTCGCAGCTTTCACATGAATTGGAGGATTTTGCTTGGTCACCAGATAATTCTTGCTAACTCGAGTTTCCATACGTTTATATAAAGGGATCGAAAACATTTAAATCAAATTTCCCCTCAAGGAGACATCAACTTTAAAATGATGGGAAAAGTGGATTGGCAAAATGTGTTAAGGGGCTTGGAGGACTAAAATTATTTGGGGAAAGAGAGATATTTTCAAAGGTGCGTAGTGAAAGCAAAACAGAACAGAGCCACCTAAGAATCCATCTAAATGCCAAGAACCAATCCCGAAACCACCACCTCGCCTTAAATTTCAACATCATTCGAATCCCGAGGGTAAGTTGCATGATTTTGTCTGGTTGGAACTGATTTTTCTCACCTACTCCCCATTGTGGTGAGGAATGGCAGCCATGCAAAAATCTCATTATTTTGAGAATCTGTCTGTGACGGACAGTCTCCAAAATGGTCCCCAACAGTCTCCCTCTCTTGGTTCATAGCCCTCTGCCCCACTGTACCAGGATTTGTCTGTGTGACCAGTGGCAGATGGTGAGGGTATGCCATGCTAGAGATTAGGTCACAACAGGCAATGGCTTCCATCTCGAGAACTAAATAGTCACCCAGACGACTTACTCCGAGGGAAGCAAGAGCCCATGTTGTAAGCATGCCCATGGAGACGCCCACGTGGCAAGGACCCCCAGCAGCCGGAGAGGGTCATAATCGCCAGCCATACGTCCTGTGAGTGAATACATCTTGAAAGCAAATCCCGCAGCCTCGGTCGGATCTTCAGATGAGTGCGGCTCCGGCTGACAGCTTCACTGTGACCTCGTGAGAGACCCTGAATCTGAGCCATCCGGCGAAGGCAATTCTGGGTGCTTGACTCTCAGACTGTGATATAATAAGTGTTTGTTGTTAAGCTGTTAAGTTTTGAGGTAATTTGTTACACAGCGATAGCTAACTGATATACCCTCCACTTTAGGATATGCCTCTTTTTTTTTTTTTTTCACATTAGCAGGGTCTGATTTCCTTTAGAGCTGCTCTTACTTTCCTTCAGACTCAGGAAGTTTAGTGTAAGTTTATTAAATGTAGGACTGCTCGCCAGTAAGGTTTTTCTTTGTTTTTTAATGTATCTATTCAAACGAGTTCTAGGCTTAAGACAATGGGCTTTGTTTTTCAAACTTTTTAATTAAAAGATTAACTCATGAACTTCTCTCTCCATTTTCTAGCATCTGTGTTTAAGGCTGTAAATTTCCCTCTAAATGTCACATTAGCTACCATCCATGTACTTCAGTATAATATTTTCATTCAATATTTAATAACATTTATTATAATTTCTTCTTTGACACATTATTTACAAGTGTTTTTTGTTGTTGTTCCTAAATGTGTGTTGTTTATATTGATCTTGACTATCTATCTATCTATCTATCTATCTATCTATCTATCTATCTATCTATCTATCATCTATCTTTTGGATTTTGGCATTGAATTTTATTGTACTGTGGTTAAAGTCTATCCCTGTGACATTGATTCTTTAGTATTTGTTGAGGCTTCTTTTCAGTGTAATATCTGCAAAATACGTATACACAAAATATATACATATGTTTGTTGGATACAAGTTTCTATATATATCCACCAGATCAAGTCTGGTGTGTTCATGTTGGACAAATCTTCTATATGCTTATTTTTCCTTTCTCAATCTTTCTGTTTCTGAGAAGTATATTTAAATCTCTATTAGGATTATGAAGTTGTCGATTTCTAACTGAATTTCTAAAGCTTTTTCCTGATTGAGCAACTACATATTCATTTATTTAAATTTGACCAGATGAAAACTCATCACTGAAGGATACCTAGTTAGACATTATATCAACCAGAAGCCTAGACGAGATCGAGATTTATTTCAGGGGGAAAAACTCAATCCCCAAATCTTCTGGGATGAGTACATATCATTTAAATCCCCTAAATCTCCTTAGCCGTAGAGATCAATTTCTTCATCTTCTTCTCTCCCCAGTCCCAACCTCGTAAAAGTAAATATTAACTGACTTGGGTTGAATAATCGTTAATACTTGGAATAACAATCTGGAGGCCTAGAAGGATAATGAATCGTTATTGTATTATTAACAGTAATTTTTACACTGAATTTTAAGAAGAAAGTTCATTTAATGAAAAACCCTATTCACCGGACAGTCTGGTTTCCTGCGACTTCTCATACGCCAGTGGAAAAAAAAAAAAAATCTGTTTAACACAAATAATGCTGGGTCTTAGATATTGGTCACTTACTTTAGCAAGATTCTATACAGAAAATTCTAGCCTGATAACAAAGATTTGGCATGGTCATTTCATGCCTGCTTAAGGAAAATCTGACTATTAATGTTGTTTTTATGGTGGTGGTTCTTATTATTACTCCTACTATTAGGCCCAAGAATAATAATAGTCATCTCTCAGGGTTTCGTTTTCTGAACACACTTCTTTATTGCTGGCATACTTTTTACTTCTAGGTGAGCTCTTCCTTTGCCTGCATAAGCTCTATGAGGCAGAGGGCTGGCCTTTGCTTTCTCTTGCTGTGTCTCCAGCACCTAGAGCTGTGTGTGTTAAAGATGCTGAACCAGTGTCTGTTACATATTTGAATGAAGGAAGGACTTACCTAGACCGGTCGGGTCAAGTTTCAAGGCTGTATACGTGGCATTTGTTTTGACAGCTCTTGGTAAAGGACAGTGACCCAGCATGCATTTCCCCACGTCACATGCCTTGCTGCAGCGTCCATGAGAGTCAGCTCCAGGGGCCGGCAGGGTGAGGACAAGAGAAAACAGAAAGAGTTGTTTCAAGTAGAGAAAGTGAAGCCCTAATTATCTTGAAATAAGTCGTCAAACAGAGAAGGAATGGTGATTATCCCAAAATAAGAGGCCTCCTCTCCAGGCCTCTAATTTGCGGGACCCATAACATGATCTGGTTTCTTGGGGTCCTTGAAAAGAGGCTTTGTTCCCCAGGGTGACATAACCCGGAGGGAAGGGCTCAGAGGAATGAGCTAAACCATTAGGAATCAAAGGGCCGAAGCAGAAGAGAAAACCTGAACAGCCTCTGGAATTAACCACAGGTGTCGTTCTCGCTGGAGCAGTAGATGGAGTCTTCAGAGGCTGGCTGTGACCTTGGAAGATGGCCTTCTCGGCCCTGGAGCCCACCAGGGGTGCGCCTTGCTCAACCGAGATACCTACCGTGTGCCTGGCCTGGTGTTGGGTGACCCGAGGTTAGCTCACGGTGGGAAAATGGACACAAAGACTGGTTTTAAAAAAGTAATTTCAACTCTTCAGTCAATAAGCATTTCTTGAGCATATATAGTAATCATAAGGGGCCTGGATTCCAGACACAGACATAACTGTGCTCCTCCGATATTGCCTCTGCTGGCCTGTGGCCTTAAAAAAGTAATTCTCCTCTCTGCGCCTCAGTTTCTCAATTTTAATACAAGACGAACACCGGAACCGATCTCACGGTGCTGTTGTGACGGTTTTAAGAGTCGGTGCTCATAAGCCCCCATCACAGCGCTCGGCACGTAGTTGTAAATCCTGGGTACCAGGCTGAGGTATTTAGCCAACTGTCCAGATACAAGTTCAATCCTTACCTGACCTTTTTAGGTGCCCATGTGGAAAGGAAGCACAGGAACAGAGGCTTCCAACTCCTTCTGCAGAATTTCCATGGGACTTGGGGACCCATGGGGCCCATTCATTAAGAGTTTCTGGGCCCCCACCAAGTGAGGGCCAAGCGATCACCAGTGTAGGGGGCTTAGCCCAAGGATGCAAATATCCGCTGGCCAGAGACAAAGGATTAGAATGAAGAACACAGGCTCTGAAGGGCAGGCAGCTATGGGTTCTAGTCTCAGCTCTGCAACTTACAGCTCTGCTTGGCTTCCGCAAGGTATGCACCCCTCTGAGTCTCAATTCTCTCACATGTAGAATGGGGACAATGATATGCATCTTTTGGTTTGGTAAATATTGAACACACCGATGGTCACACGATGCCCAGGGTTGTCTCTGACACAGAATAAGTAGTCAATTCACAGACTTCTTACCCCAAGACGTAAAGGAGTAGAAACCCAAATCCAAATCAAGTCTTGTTTAACGAGAAGTAGGAGCACCTCGGATCCTTAGTCAATAAGTAGACAGTTTTTTACTTGTCATTTGTATCCCTGGTGCCCTGGTACGTAGTAAGGCGTTAGTAAATATTTGCCCATTCAGTGGTTGGTCTCCCAGTAGCTTGGGCCTGTCCGTTTCCTTCCTGAGCTTCGCTTCCCCTGTCTTGCAGCAAAGTGGTGATCTCTGTAAGATCTCTTCAGTTCTCAGTGACTTTGATCTAGTGATTTGACCCATCTGTAGGTGGGTGGGTACACACAAGCATGGTGTGACTGTTACAGCATTCAATCCTGGGGTCCTCCCTCACAGCTCTGAATAATTCACACTCACCTGAAACGCAGATCTTAATGCTGATAACAACGAGACTCTGCAAGGAGCCTTCTAGACCCAAATTCTTTAAGGAGTGCCCTGGGGAAAATGGATATGATAAACCCTAGCAGGGTGTGGGGTGGGCATGTAAGGATCTGTTAGAATTTTGCAAAATGCAAATCAGACCAGCAGTGTCTAAGCTCCCAGATCAAGTTACAACAACGTCGACACTTTTCCCAGCTTTCAGGTCTCCCACTGCCTAAAGACTGTGACATGATAAACCTGTGGCATTATTGGGAAACTTAGCAATGAAGAGCCTTTCCCAAAGACAGACGATGATGGCCTTTGTCTCCTAGGCCTCGGTGCACACACAGCACCATGTATCCTGCATGCTGATGAAGCTCTGCCTCCGCAAGTCCTTCAAGAAGACCAACTCTAAGGCAGACCGTGAGCCAGCCACCTGTTGAGCTCCTGGCACTACTGAGCATTGATGATATAAAGAGGTGGGAAAAGGAGCCTAACCCTGAAATGCTATAAAGTGGTACAATATGGTTAAAGCAGATGAGTAATGTGGGAGATAAATGTGGCTTCCATCTCATTTCCTGTTTAAGTCAGCTCAGCTGCTATAACAAAATACTGTCGACCAGGTGGCTTAAATGAGAGACATTTATGTCTCACCGTTCTGGAGACTGGGGAGTCGAAGATCAGGGCGCTAGCTGATTCAGGTCCTGGGGAGGGCTCTCATCCTGGCTGGCAGATGGCCCACCTTTTTGTCATGTCCTCACATGGAAAAAGAGAGAGGGAGAGAGAGAGAGAGAGAGAGAGAGAGAGAGAGAGAGAGAGAGAGAGGCAGAGGGAGAGGGAGAGAGGCAGAGGGCGAGGGAGAGAGAGAAAACATTCTTTGGTCTCTTCTCATAAGGGCACTAATCTCATCAGTGAGGACCCCGCCTTCATGACCTAATTACCTCCCAAAGGCCCCACCTGCAAATCCCATCACACTGGGAGTTAGGGGCATGATTCAGTCCACAGCATCTCCTAACTGACCCCCTTCCCACATTCTCTCCTCTTTCAGCCCATTCTCCTGCAGTACCCAAAGCGAGTTTTCTAACTCCTCCCTCCGTTTAAAACCCTTCAGTGGTGGGTGCCACTACCTTTAACTGCAAGTGAAAATCCCTTAGCCTGGCCCGTGAGGCTGTACAGTATTCCATACTGTGGCATCCTTTTACGTTCCCACCAACGAATGCTCAAGGGTTCCAATTTCTCCACAAACTTGCCAACATTTGTTATTTCCTGGCTGTTAATTTTTTTTCGTAACGGCCATCCTAATGGTGCTTCCCCAATTTTAAAGCATCACTTCAGCCGTCCTACAAACCACTCCATACCTTCACCCAGCAAGTGGGCAGCTTCCTGGAAGGGACCATGAGCTCAGTTATTCCATTCAATTGCCCGCTGGGCTGGGTTCAGGATTCATTCAGTCCTTCCAGTGCAAGGCACCGCTGTAATTGTGAGAACAGAGTAGTGAGTGAAACAAATCCCCTCCACTCGGAAAGCTGGCATTCGCACTCGGAGAGAGAAAATAAGCCAATCTAAACAAATAACAAGGAACGCGTCAGCTGGTGCAACGTTCCTTGAAGAAGGATAAAGCCCAGGGAGAGAGGACAATGCAGTCACGGGGTTGGGGACACCATTTCAGATACGTTTGTAATAAAAGCCTGAATCTGCGAGACTGGTTTTCAACTCCATTCGAGAATGAAGGACACTGCAGCTTGGAGATGGTATGTGACTCGGCAAGTCCGGGCAGCTAAGATGAGAATCGGGCATCAGATGTGCCTTCTAGTCAACTCGGTGAGCTGCACGTATGGTTGTGTACCTACCTCTGTGTGTGTTATTCTTCAATAGAATGTTTAAATATCACAGTGTGCTTGACTTCAGAATTTGTCCTCTTCCGAGGACACCTGCGGTCTGTCTTCTGTTCATCCGGGAGAGTCGAGGGAGGGAAGTGTTGGGTTCAATAGACAGAGAGGTTCACCTCGAAATGGTTTGGAACCCCTGGATGACTCAGTGGACAGCTTCCTGGAAGGGACCATGAGCTCAGTTATTCCCTTCAATTGCCCGCTGGGCTGGGTTCAGGATTCAGCTCCTCACCATTTTAATTTGCTGTGTAGCTGCCACGTCCAGCAAAAGAAATCTTTTTCTCACAGACGCGTCACTCAGGAGACTGCAGATGGCGAAATGCTCTCCCCCTCCCTCCCGTCCCCCTCTCAGCCTGCGTGCCCGCCCCAGTTCTACCAGGCAAACCCAGGGGAGACACGACTTCCTGAAGAGATGAATCACTGTAAGTGCTGCAGGGTTACAAATGGGGTCAGGGCAGTCACTCAGAAGTTGCAATAAAGTTTGGAATCTGAAATAAAGGCCTCCTCATGCTCAGGAAATCGAACGGCTGCCCGCAAAGGTGTCTGCAGACAAACTCTCTGCGGGTCACCAGCCTGTACATGCGATGACCAAATGACTTGTTCTCTAAGGAGCCTCCTGGCTGCTGCAAATGATTTACTAGCTGGTCCCTGAGGGTCATGTGACGCTGAAAGATTGTCACAGTAACAGAGGCAGACTTCAGGATAAGATCTCGTGGTTGGTGTTGCCGCAGGGGTGGGGACGAAATATTTAGGGGCATTTTCTCACCGTAGAGCCGACTGGAGTGTCAGACTCTATTTTCATTCATTCATTCATTCATTCATTCATTCATTCGGGTTTATTACTACCAGCTATGTTCCAGAAAGAGAATATACTGTTGCAGAAGACACTGTCCCCTCCCTCACGGACCTACACTTTGCAGATGGGGAGGCCACCGTGTTCACAGGCCCCTGTAGCAGCAGGACAAGTGTTACAATGGAGACAAGCATCTGGGGCTGGGGACACTGGAGAGAGGCAAGGGAGGTGTCCTCGCAGAGCTGAAGTCCGGGTAGGTTTGGGGCGCACATCGTGTGCAAAGACAGTGTGACATGAGATCTTGGTGCATTTCGTAGGGAAGAGACAGGAAAAGTGGAGGACAGGACCCGGAACATGAAAAAAACCCGAGGCCAAGCTGAAGATGAGACGGGAAAGCACTGAGTACGGGAGCGACACGGTGAGATTTGTGTTTCAGGGTGATCGCCGTGAAGTGGATGGAGGCGGGGAGGGGGACTCGAGGCAGTGGGGCCTGAGGAGACTGGTCCAGGAGGGGAACGGGGGTGTGACAGGTGGGGATGCAGACGAGGTGAAGCGATGACGCATTCAAAGAGCAGCGGCTGCCGCGCATTTGCCGCACCGCGGTTGTCAGGCTGCGTCTGTCGCTAGGGAACTCGCTTTACGGCAGCGGCTGCCGCGCGTTTGCCGCACCGTGGTCGTCAGGCTGCGTCTGTCGCTAGGGAACTCGCTTTACGGCAGCGGCTGCCGAGCATTTGCCCGACCGCTGCTGTAAAGCAAGTCTGGAGAAGGTCAAGGCCGAACCGAGGTGTGGACGTCTGGATCACAGGTGAGGCCCGTTCGCACCAGCGTGATAATGGTGTGTGTCCTGGAGCTGCTGCTCCGGGGCCCGTGACACCGTGTGTGGCATATCCGGGGCCCCAGCACACGTGCTTGAGATGACTTAACCATAACTGCGCTGCGGTGAACGAAAAGTCACAAGCCCGAGTGTTATTAACGTGAGATCTGATTCGCGAGTGACCCTTCTCCCGTCACCTGGCATGTGTTCTCAGGGGCTGGAGAGAAGCGGTCCATCTTCGTGACGCAGGTTTCCTGATTTACCTAAGCTTGGAGAGGACGAGGGGACTGGAGTTGCCTCTTTACGTGTCTGGCTTCCTCACCACGCTCTTTACCAGTCAAGCGGCCTTTCTGGCTCCCCACCGAAACCAGAGCACGTGATACAATACCTGCCCATGGCAGGCGCGCCATAAACACCTGCTGAATTAAGAGAGTGAGGAGCGCGGAGACGTCCAGAAAGGAGCCTGGTGGCTAGGGGGGCCTGCGCCCAACCCCAGGAGGAAAACCTGGAGCGCGCCGAAGGTGGGAGTTGTCAGCATGCCGCAGTCAGCACCCGCTCGGGGTTCTTCTTGCAGACACCTGGCCATGACGGTGTGTGCCTACAAGGCCACGCCCTCTCCCTGCCAGGCCACGCCCTCCCTCTGGAGTCAGCCAGCGCGGGACTTGACCTAAAGGCAAAATCTGATCTGAATGCCCTTTGGAACCGCAGGTGTGCTTTTATGTCTCTTTCTTCTCCCTGGAGGGACGATACCAGGTCGTGGAAAGGACATAGGTTTTGGAGGTCGGCAGATTTGGACTGAATCTGGTTCCACCCCCACCAGCTAAGAGTTTGAATAAGTTTATTCACCACTCCGAGCCTTGGGGATTCTCTTCTAGAATGGGGACAGGAATGGCCACCCGTAGGCACAGTAGCAAAGCTGAGCAGCCAAGTGGGGACGCGGGCAGGGTCTGGAGTAGATGGTCGTACCTGGACTCTTAGAAGCCAGAGCCCTCAGACGAGTGACACCGAGCTCTGTGCCAGCTTCTTCTGCGCGCACGCTGATGGCGCCAACCCCACCGTTATGATGAAGGCTGGATGAGTCTGTGCCAGACTCCTAGTCCCTATCTCTCGTGTCAGCCACTGTCATCCCTGAGTGGGATCCTATTTGCACAGTCCACGGCACTTAGCAAGTTCCCAATAAATGATAGAAATCCCTCCTTATTATTAATATTGAATGTTCTCTTCTTCTATAATTTACGGTTTACTTCCTGTTCACCAGCATGCCTAATCACGTAGGAATTTATCCGCACACGCCAAAGCCATTGGAGAATTCAGAAGCAAAATGATGCGGGATGTGGATGGCTGCTCGAGACAGCAGAGTATGCAGACATATGGAGCAGACATGTGGAGCAGAAGGGAGCTGAGTTCAAATCCAAGTTCCACGGCATCCTACCTCCAAGAGCCTCGTCCTCTCAGGCGAGGGATTTGGCTCCTCCGAGCCTCAGCTTCCTCATCTGTTAAATGGACATAATAATTCTTACCTCATAAGACAGTCATGAAGGTTTTGACCTAATGGGACAGGGCAGATCTGGTTCTCCAGATGCAAAGGCCGAGATGTGGCAGAGGGGTCTTGGAGAACAAGGTATGTGCTGAGCATCAACACCTCTGACAGGAAGAGAACGCGGCAGGTTGGGGCACAGGGAGAAGACACAGCGTGTGTGATTTGGGTCTGACAGCCTTGGTCAATGGCGCAGGTGGCTTGGGAGAAGAGTCCACGAGAATGGTGCGAGTCGGCCACATGCAGGTCTTTACACCCCCACCTTGCTCAGTGACTACCTGTGATTGGCGAGGTAGGGTGCAGCCTCAGGTGACAGGCTCCCTACAGCTGAGGCAGACCCTGAAGAAGCTGACAGCAGGACACTGTCTGCTGACCACAACCCTCACAGCTGGGCAGTGCGTTCTGTCTTAGAGGGGCAGAACGCACTGCCCAGCTGTGAGGGTTGTGGGTGGTGCCTGTCCTTGTCCACCACCCGAGGGAAGCCTTGGCAAATGACAGGTATCGGTGGAGGTCAGTGAACCTTAATCTGCATCCGATCGTGTTTGGGGAATGTTAGCAGCCGCTACCACCAGGTCACCTCCTCGGTGACCTTTTAAAGCGAAAAGCTGTTGAAACTGTTGTCTCTTTTTTCCGTACTGAGTTTGAGCAGAAGGCTCCCAGCGGGTACTGCCACGCCCCCTCAGAGATGTGGGTTCATGCCCGGCTCACGTGGCCAAGAGGCAGCGTTCCAGCCCCTCGCGGTCTCTGTTGGGCTCCGATGGCTTCCGTAGGCAAACCCAGCTTGGTAACAAACAACCTGGAATAAACCGTGGCAGAGGGCGACGTGGAGTTTTCCTTCACCCTCATCTGCACCAGCAGACCCGCTGCATACACACCACACCGCAAACCCAGCCCCATCCAGCCCCAAATGAACCAGTGCCCCCAAGTCAAAAACACACCAGGCTCGCCTCATACCACAGCTCGCCCACTCAACCCATAATCCGCCAAACAGACCCGTTTGGGGTTCATCAAAAATACCAACATTTTTTTTTTTTTCTGATGCTTCGGGTTTGAGAAAACCCCAAGCAAGTTTTGCCAAACTGTTCACATTATTTGGTTCATGTGTAATTGAAGGGAAAGTCGACCCACGTGTTGTTGGTTTTCTTGCCAAGAGGCCCTCACAGAAGTGCTGTTTGGGGAGCATTTCCCATTTCTGGGGTGTTGGCTCATGCAGGCGTTCTCTGGACAACTTGCGGGGGATGGTTCTTAAATTCTGGAGGGAGTGGTAAAACTGGAATCATCCTTTTTGAAGAAGCATAGCAAACTCTCCAGTTCCAGATGGTGTCAGGCCTTCCTGAAGCCAGACACGGATCCTAAACGCAAGAAGCCGGAGTTTGGCGAACACCACCTGTCTTAGAATATCGAGGGAGAAATAAAACAAAAGCCCAGGTCTGAATCTTCATCCTACTGCCGGCTAGGTGTGCCACCCCAGCCGCAAAACACCTCCCCACACACCTGCTCCTCCAGGTCTCTGAGACTCAGTTTCCTCATTTCTAGAATATAGCTAATAATAACCTGCAAAGCCGTTGTGAGCATTAAACACAACAATAACTGGAAAGTGGCATTTGATAATCAGCCAGGTTGGGAAGCTTCCGACTCGTTACCTCTCGGTTCTGGTCACGTTAAAGGGATCTGAGCTTCTTCTAGACTCTTCAGTCACACTTTTGGATGTCAGTTCCTTGGGTCGCTGAAAAAAATGTCTGACGTCATCAATCGTATGTTTTTAAAATAATATGATTTGGAATTTCTTATGGTAAGAGGAACTCTTGCTAGTTTTAGGAAAAAAAAAACCAACAACAACATTACAAATGCAAAGACGATCCAGCAGGAAATGAGAATCTTCTACCATTTTGACCAGCCAGGAAAACTGTTACCATTTTGACACGTTTGTGATGGGTGATCTAAGTGCAAGGACATCTCCATTTTCCACACCAGCCCATGTGTACAGATAAGGTCACGTTAACGGAACAGAGCTGTCTGCGCTTCCATCTGGCAGTTGCCCTGCGTTACCTCAGGGAGCTCCTGGGGACCTCCTGGGTGCTCATGGTAGAGCCCGCATGTCCTGCTAGTCTGTGCCCACCACTCTGCGCCCTACCTAAAAGGCATCTCCAGGGCAGTGCCCACCATGATCACTGCTGACCATGTCAGTGCCCACTGAGACAATGGTGACATCGGGGCCAAAAGCCTGTCTCCCGATGCCCCCGTGGGACTCAAAGCAATCCTGCGGTCTCAGGTCCTTCACTAGACCTGGACCGGGGTACTGTGCAAAGAAGTGGGGGAAGCCCCACCCCGCCACCCCACATCCCCGTATGCCCTCTGGGCCTCTGCCGCGTGCCGCTCTGCCCTCGGTGACACAGGGGCTCTCGTACTGCTTCCTCGGCTTCTGCCTGAGGTCCCCTTTCTCACGAACACCAATGGAGCTGGCGGGGGGCCTGCAGGTACCCTGCGCCAATGTCCCCTCCCCATTTCTTCCTTTCCCCCATTGAAATAAACTCATACAATTAGACGCTCATTTAATGACTTCATCAACACACAGGGCCATGCCTGACTCCCAGGGGACAGGCTCAGCTGGGACGCGGGCGAGCTTTATAAAATGGGAATCCTGTTTTATATGCACTCTAGCATCGTGTGCATTTCTGCCATTTCATCAAAGATTCTCCTAAAACATGATTTTTTAATTTGCCGCCTAGTATTATTACATCTGATTCTTTTTCCACAATTTAGTTAAGCAATACCCTATTTTTGGACTTTTAGGACCCTTTCACGTGTTTATAAAAAAGCATTTCGGTAAATGCTTTTGTATATCTGTGATTTCATGCCGGCATTCAAAAGTCCCACCAGTTCTACCAACTTCCTCTGTGACTGGCAAGACACCTACCCTCCCCG
>NW_011889184.1:512784-536023 GCF_000151845.1 Pteropus vampyrus | reverse complement strand
GCCCACCATGGTCACTGCTGACCATGTCAGTGCCCACTGAGACAATGGTGACATCGGGGCCAAAAGCCTGTCTCCCGATGCCCCCGTGGGACTCAAAGCAATCCCGCGGTCTCAGGTCCTTCACTAGACCTGGACCGGGGTACTGTGCAAAGAAGTGGGGGAGGCCCCACCCCACCACCCCACATCCCCGTATGCCCTCTGGGCCTCTGCCGCGTGCCGCTCTGCCCTCGGTGACACAGGGGCTCTCGTACCGCTCCCTCGGCTTCCGCCTGAGGTCCCCTTTCTCACGAGCACCAATGGAGCTGGCCGGGGGCCTGCAGGTACCCTGCCCCAATGTCCCCTCCCCATTTCTTCCTTTCCCCCATTGAGATAAACTCATACAATTAGACGCTCATTTAATGACTTCATCAACACACAGGGCCATGCCTGACTCCCAGGGGACAGGCTCAGCCGGGACACAGGCGAGCTTTATAAAATGGGAATCCTGTTTTATATGCACTCTAGCATCACGTGTGTTTCTGCCATTTCATCAAAGATTCTCCTAAAACATGATTTTTTAATTTGCCGCCTAGTATTATTACATCTGATTCTTTTTCCACAATTTATTTAAGCAATACCCTATTTTTGGACTTTTAGGACCCTTTCACGTGTTTATAAAAAGCATTTCGGTACATGCTTTTGTATATCTGTGATTTCATGCCGGCATTCAAAAGTCCCACCAGTTCTACCAACTTCCTCTGTGACTGGCAAGACACCTACCCTCCCCGCAAAAGTCAGCTTTCTCATTCATAAGTGAGACTCTCAAGCCGAAAATATTTTTCAAACTCTTGAAACAAAATGTCTCATCGAAGAAGGAAAGGCATACCCTCAAAGACTCGTGAAGGTCGAGCCCTTGTAACAAGGATCGCAAACCCGTGGCCCCCGGGATGAATCTGCTCACAGATTGATCTCGTTTGGCCAGTACCGCCCTTTGAAACTGAAACTGAATCCTTTAGCCGCTCGCTCTCCAGTTCTCCCATGGCCACCGCACCCCTGTGTTTTACAGTCAGCCTTTCCATTATACGACATCCCCTGGATCTCGAAGTCCTTTAAGTCGGCGGCCCCCGCTTTATAGCTCAGCCAATTACTCTTGTCTTGCCCGTTTAAAACTTCCAATTAATTAATCAAGCTGATCGGGTGTTTATTGAGCTCTCCAATGTGCTGACTTCTGTGTGCTGCTGGGAATCCAGGTGTGCACAGCAGGCCTTGGCTTCCGTGGGGTTTATAGACCGACGAAAAAGACAGACAATTAACACAGAGACAGACATATGACTCAACACACAGAAGCTATGGGGTCATGGTAAAGGTTAGGATGAAAATAACGCAGGACGCCATGCTAGAGACACATGGAGAGTGTGTGCTTCGACAGTGGGAAGCTGGGGAGGGCCTTTTCAAGGATGTGACAAGTAAGCTGGGCCCTAAATGACAAGAAGGTGCCTGCTCGTGAAAACCTCCAGTGGCGATTTTCCAACTCTGGTGAGCGCTGCACCCACTGGGAAGGCTCTCTGGGTCCCAACCTCGGAGTTCACAGTCGGTAGGTGTGAGGTGGGACCTGCCTTTCTTACAAGGTCCGCAGGTGATGCTGATGCTGCTGGCGTAGGGACCACACTTTAAGAGCTATTGGACCAAAGGAAGAGTGTTTTCAGTAAAAGGAACCGTTGGTACATAAGGTCTCAGGCCCATCTGGGCTCAGTCATTTGAGGGAATAGGCAGAAGGTCAGTGTGGCTGGAGTACGATGAGCAGCTGGGGATAAGTGGAGGGCATGGTCAGAGCAGTGTGCAGGGGACAGCACAGAGGTTACTGGAGGCCAGGGTAAAGGATGAGGTGGGGACTGGATTTTATTCTAAGTGCAATAAAAGGCCTTTGGAGAGGTGTAAGCAGTGTCGTAACATGGGAGAATAGTAGTACCAACCTCATAGGGTTGTTGTGATGGTTAAAAGAATCAATACATGTAAAGTGTTTAGAACAAAGCCCAGGACATAGAGAGTACTCAGTAAAAGTCAGGTATCACACCATCACCACCACGATCACCACCGTCATCATCATCACCGCCACCACCACCACCACCATCACCACCATCACCATCATCACATCACCATCACCACCACCACCACCACCATCACCACCATCATCATCACCACCACCACCACCACCACCATCACCATCACCACCATCACCACCATCACCATCCGATGCATGTTTCGTGAAGGGTACTTTGGCCACTGTGTGGAGAATAGATGATCGGGCCAGAGGAGAACCAGGGAAACCCATTGGGACTCGGATGAGAGGTGCTCATGGCTTGTTCTAGGAAGGTAGCAGTGGAAACAGAGAAAACTGGACTCAGGATGTGTTTTGGAGGTAGAGCCAACTAGACTTGCTGAAGGATTAAATGTTTGGGGAGCTGGGGAGCAGCCGAGGGAAGTCAAAGAGTTAAGGATGATCTCCTCTTGTCCAGGTACATGGAAGGCTAATGGGATAAATAATGACGAAGGCGGGTGAGGTTTCGTCCTCTGTCCCCTCCGATCCGTTCCCTCCTTTCCCTGTAATCCATCCACATTTCCCCATGGCTCCCATTCTGTTAATAATGGTTTATACTCAAGAAAACCCACCCGGAGTCTCAGGGCTAGAGATGAGGAAGACAGGGCCGGAAGCCCCACTTTCTCAAATCAGCACAGTACGGTTTCCCAGGCCACCCGTCGCGGTCAAGGTCACGCGTGTAAACATGGGCTCTCGTCCCTGTCTTGGCTTCAGGCCGCACAGAAGTCAGGTGGGTTCTTGGGGCCATGAGCAGGACACTGGTTTGTTATTTGCATTATCAGCCTTCTGGTTGAAATGCAAATTATAAAAGTAATTTTTCATTTTGTTTTATTTTTCAACAGCTTCGTTGATATATAATTCGCCTTTTTCACTTTCTTTCGCTTTTACTTTCCTTTTAATTTTTTCAATTTAATTTACGGGAGTGACGTTGGTTAATAAAATTACATAGGTTTCGAGTGAAACGTTTTGAATTTTGACCATATCCAGTGTATCTATTTTTTCCTCTGTTGCTTGTGCTTCTGGTGTTATAATCTATCTTTTCGGTTTTTTTCCTTTGTTTTTATGCACCTTTCCCCCCTTCCTGTTTTCATCTCCTACTCATCCTTTGGGAACAATTTCAAAGTGTCTCCTCCAGACAACACTCTCTGGCCTCCAAGACAGAGCTGGGGGGGCCCTCGGTGCTCCCCGCAACCCCTGTGTCACTTGCTTGTGCTCTCCCATTCTCTCCCGGTAGCCTGCAGTTCCTTGAGAAAAACGACTGTGTTTTCTCTCCTATTGACCGCCCCAGGCCTGGGACAAAGTAGTTCTCAATAACATTGAAAAAAAAGGAGGAAAAAAAAAAGATATAAAAAGCAGTCTGAGCAGGGTAGGGTGTGGGGACCAGTTAGGACGGGGGTGTGCCTGGTGACCAGACAGGGTCCCCTTGGGCCAGATGGAGCTTTAGATATAGAAGATAAGGCCAGTGGTTTGCATGTGGGATTAAGGATAACGCTGAGAGAGTGTATTGTGATTATCCTGTGGGGGCTTTGAACGCCAGGTTTAACGTCTACAGTTTCAGACCCAAAAGGAAGCTAGAACTTTATTAAGTTCAGTTCTATGAAGTAAACGAAACTGATGAAAATCAAGATTTTTTTTTTTCTCTACCCCGTCCCCAAAACTCCACAAGTATTTGAAAACCTCTAGGTGCCCTGTAGATACAAGAGCTCTGGATTTGAAATGAAATGACCTCGCCCAGGTCTGACAAGCTCTCTGTAAACTCGTGCGGGTCACTTGATTTCTCTGGCTTTCGATTTCTTCGCTGCCACATTAATTAGTATGTTTTGGCTCTCAGCTAGCAATTAAAACAAAGTTATTCTGGAAGGTTGACGGGGGCCAACAGACTGGAGGGGTAGCTGGAGAACAGGCGTGGGCCGTGGAAGGGATTCAGGGCTCAGCTCCAGATACTGCAAAGCGCCCTGCAGGCGAGGTCTGGTGTGGAGGAGAGAGCCCCGCCCTGCTTCGGCCCTTTGGTTTATCCGTTTATGATTCCACTTCTAGAGACCGAGGGCCCACTTGGCTGCCTAGGGACAGGGTCCTTGGCTGGCTTGGGCGTGGTCCTTGCCTCTTAGCTGGGTTAGGGTGGGCACCTCCAGCGGCCCCAGCGGCCCCATCGGGCTGTATCTAGTAAGGATGACGTAATTCCTGAACGGGAGACCAAGGTGAAGGGAATATAGGTACCAGCATTACAGAAGAGAATCACCACCCTCTGGCAGCGGGAATGATGGACGAGGATTGGCGTCAGCATCTTCAGAGCCTCTTCGATATCTAACACTTTGTGATCCCGTAATCCCAGGGCGGGAGGGAAAGCAACTTTCTTACACAAGAAAAGCCACCATCGGAATGGGCCGTCTCCAGCTCCGAAGACAGCGACGACCTCGGTGTCCTCGCTCTAAGAAGCAGGAGAGTCGAACTGGCTCCTGTCACGGACGGGTAGAAGCACCACCCGCCCATTTTGTTTACCTCGGGCTCACACGTGTTGAGCACGCGTTCGGCTTCAGACACGGCGTCAAGCGTTGCCCGCGTGTTTTCTCATCGAATCTCCATCAATGACCTTCCACAGTGGGAGTCACACCCACTTTACAGAAGGACCCGAGACTCCACGCATGAAGAAACTTGCAGAATGAGTAGGTACCGGAGCCAGGGTTTGACCTGAGACCCGTCTATCTCCCACCTAAGACTTACCTTGAAGTTACGAGTTTTCAGGAGCTTCCCATGCATCAGACATCCTCAGCGGGTACACGTGGCCCATGTGATCTGTTCTCTGCCTCGTCTCGTCTTAGAAGAGTCTTTGCTCTCTGCCCTCAGAGCACACTGGCCTTCTCTGAGTTTACTGACCGTCGCCTGCTGCTGCCCACTGCCAGGCTTTGGTCTACGCTGTTCACTCTGCTGGGGACATAGTTCTCCCGCTCTTTACCTGGTCCACCTCCAGCATCCTTCAGCTCTCAGCCAGATTACCTTCCTTCCCTGACTCCCCAGCCATCCAATGATAAGTTCTCACCTCCTTCTTTGCAGTCCGTGGTGACGATGTGGTGAATATAAGCTTCTCCACAAATCTGTGAGCTCCAGGAACTCAGGTGCCGTGTTTCGTTTGCCCTCAAGCACGTCTCCAGTGTCTACTAAGTGCCCAGAACGTAGTAAACTTTTAAGAAATGCATGTGAACTGCATGGAGTATGCTTCTACACACAGTCTATGTTGCGAAGTTGGCTGAGCTCCAGAACTCCAGAAAATGGAAATATGACCAGGAGAAAGTTTCCACCAAACCCAGCCTCAAACGTTCAGCCCAGATACATGTCGAGATTGTTTCTGGGGAGTAAGGAAAGCATCACCTTCCCCTTCATATTCGACTGGCACTTCCCCCCAGCTCCAAGAGAGAGAAAGTGTCATATCGGCCCAGATTCCTGCCACGGTGAGTTAAAAATCAGGCACAGGATGGTTATTAATGCCCTTTGTTCTGCTCGCTTTCCTCTTCCCACTCCCATAAACATTTTCAAAATCTATAAACTGTTAATGAAGAACACATAAAGTGAGTAACTGCATAATCTCAGCCTCCAAGCCCCCGCTGGCCTCGGCCCCGAGTCCTGCTAGCTAATCGTTTGCAGGCTGTTTGTTGGGAAGCTGGAGTTTCGGGAAATGTCATTAGATCAGACGGGGCATTTTGATCAGGGACAGTCCTTAGCCACCCATTGTTTGTGACACAGTTTGGGGAATACTTCGGCCTTCTTTGCTCTCTGAATTTCTTTAAATTACTTGCCTCCCAGATTTGATTAAAAGAGTGAGCTGAACACAAGCCAGCTACTGTTTGCAAACGGTTTGCCCCGACGGCCTCTGTATGTCACTCGGTGTTTAATAATCTTACCAAATGGTGAACGATTGAATCGGAGCCTTCTTTAACCGAATTAAACTTTCGCGACACAAAGATGCACCCCAGGTCAGACTAATAGGCTGGGGTGTTGACAGACGAGAGCTTCTCGAAACAAACGACTTCAAAGGGAACCAGCCATGTCCACATAAAATTGAAACCCCATTAAATTGGTCTTTAGCCTGTTGCTTCTTTCATAGATCTCAGCCATTTCGGTTGACAATGGGGTCCACTTTGGCTAATTACCTAAATGTCAGCTACTTTTTTTTAAATTGCAATGACTAATTTTTTCAATAACAAGTGTTATAGGGGAAACTACTACTCAACAAAATCTATTTGCTCCGGTCAGATTTTCACAGACTGCTAACTCAGGGCCAAAGCACTGACACCAAAGGCCAAGTCCCCGGAGAAATCCGCATAGTTCTCTCTGTGGAGGGGGAGCTGGTGCAGTTACACAGGGTCCACAAGGATTCTTTCTCCGATTGCAATAGAATCGCCATCGATTCTTTCTCTCCATAAAGATCCTTCCGAGGCCTCGTTTCGCAGAATGGCCTTTCCAAGCTGGAAAGAAACTCTGAGATCGTCCTTTCCAGAACGCTCCCCTCTCCACTCAAACATTTTTGTAGACGTGGAAATTGGGACCCCGAGCAGTCAGGTGAGGTGACGAGGCCACATAGATGTGACGTTTATTGCCAGAATGACGTTCTAGGTCGCGCTCCGCCTCGATCTCTCCATGTGACGTTGGTATGTTCTCACTCCTTCTTTTTGACACTTTGCTCATTAGTGAAATGAGCACCAAGCTGTCCCCACCGTGAGGACGAAAGGCGGTAACTGCGCAGGTATCTTTCTAGAACGGGCACTCAAAAATATGACCATTCCAGAACCCACACCTGCGAGAAAGAGGGAACCCTTGGCCATCTGCAGAATATCCCCATTATCCATCAGGAATCATGGCAGGGGCTTTTCAGCAGGTCTCTCCATGTCCATAATCATAGCACCTGCATTTATTGAAAGCCCACAACGTGCCAAGTCACATCTGAGGCCACCAACGTCCTCACTCTCTGGTCCGCTGTGGTGGCTGGACCGTGGTATGATGTCCCCTCTTCCAGGCCTGGCCCTTCCTCCCCTGACCTTGCTGTCTTTCCCCTACTGCCAGCTCAAGGAAGAGAAATCCAAGGATCTCGTGGACAATGCGCCCCAAGATAGAAGGCGCCCGTGCCCCTGAGAGACACTGTGGAGGAGCTGCGTCGTCAGGGGCGTGGGGCACGGGCTGACTCGTCGTAGGAGCTGATGTCACGTATTCCACCAAAAGCACCGTCGCGTCTGTGAGTAACTTACGTGTACTGACTCGTCTCATCCTCACTTGGAAGATGGGGAAGTCGAAGCAGGTTCTCACAGCCGGGTCAGAGCAGGGCTCACGACGGCTCCCTGGAGACGTGGGCAGTAAGGAGCTACGAACATTGTCTCTCTTTCTTCCACCGACTTCCTTGCCCATCTACTAAATGGCCATATGTGCCAGGAACTGGGCCGTGCTATAGTCCTGAGTTTCCAATGATGAATCAGAAATGGTCCCTGCCTGGTATATTCATTGCCTCGTGGGAAAAGAGACTTGAGAATGGATAATCACTGTGTCATGTGATGGGCACTCTGATGGGACAGGCAAAGAGTGCCATGGGAGGCACAGATAAGGGACACAGTGACTCATGTCTCAGTGGGGCCGTGCACAGGTTGTAGGTCAGGGAAAGGGTGATGCTTTAACTGGATTTTGAAGGCAAAGAGAAGTTGGCAAGGCCAAGAAGGTGGGGAATGGTACAGCTTGAGCCAGGATGTGGAGGCACAGACTACTATGTCATGCTTACAGACTGGAGCGGAGGAGGAGGCTGAAGGCCTGGAAGGAGCTGGGGCATGAAGGGCCCAGCTGGGCAAGCTAAGGACCTTTGATTCAATCCTGGAAGCAGAGAGTGATGGGGTCAGATTAACATTTCGGAGAAATCTCTCCTGGCGTGGCCCAGCCTGCAGCTGCGGGGCAGGAGACGGGAGCTGATGCCAAGCCAGCACTGTCCCCCCAGATCCCAGCTGCCCCTGCCATCCGATCCAGGCCACTGGGCTCCGCCCCATCCTGCTGTCACGAACAGCAACACCAGCCGCTTATCTCCTCTCTTCAAGAGCCTTCTAAAAACGGACCCGGGGGATGTAACAACTTCAGGGGTGGCGTTGCCACAGGCTTCAGACAGCCTCTCCCAGGCAGCTCATCTCCTGCCAGACGGGGCCAGGAAGCTGGCAGGGCTCGAGTGACCGCTATCAGGAAACATTTAAAAATAAAAATAAAAAAAATCTCCCAGAACAAGGATGTGTCTCCAAAGTCCAAGAGCCCAGTCCTCGGTGTCCAAGCCACCTTGAGTAGCTCCTACTTCAGTGTAAAAGCTGAAAGGCCAAGGTCAAGTGTTTGGGGATTGACTTCTAAGTCCACAGAATGAATAGGGGTTATGTGATCACTGTCCAGGGTGCCACCCAAGGACAGGACCAGGAGAGCATGGTGGTTTCAAGGAGCAATATTCCTTAATCGACTCAGAAATGACTCAATTTCTGTAATCTTTGGAACTCATGAGTATTGGATCTGGAAGAGAAGCCCGAATCCCACACGAAGTGAACTTGTGATGCTCAGGGCTTGCTCATTCTGGAATCTTCTGTGGAGGACCACCTGATACCGTTGGGCTTCTGCCCTGTGCAGTGGGGTCCGTCCTGGGCGACCCCGATTCGTTCTGGGTTGATAGATACTGAGTCGAGGTGGGCAGCCAGGCCTGGGGGCTGGGCCACCAGAGTTTCCCTCCCAGCTCAGACTCTCAGCGTCCTGTTGTGCTTGGAACTGGGCAGGTTACCTCATCACCCCGAACCGCTCTTTCTTCCTCTGTGACACGGAGACAATAACTTGGCCTTGTCATACTGTCATTATGAGGATGACAGGAGATTTCGTCTGTGAAATTGCCCAGCTGAACGCCTGCATGAAAACGTTAGGTCTTCTCTTGTGGAACGGAAGCGCATCTCATGAGCCTTCTGTTTAACGATGACTGTAATTTTTTTTAAATCATAGCCTTTCCATTTACAGGGTCGCGCACCGTATTCAGAGAAACTTCTCGTCCCACGCGGATCTCATGCTCAGCCGCTTGCAGCCTTGTGAAGCTGCCAGGACAGGGTGTGGTCTTTATTTTATGGACCGAGAGACTGACGCTCTCACAGAGGGCTTGGCTTACCTAAGTCAGTGGCTCGGGCCGGGTCTGCTGTTATAATTGTTGATTTCTTTCTCCTTTTTATTTGTGATCGATCCAGCAGAGCTGTACGGCAGAGAACATTTCCACCCGAGCCGATACTGGGCGCTGGCTACTAAGTTCGTGACCGTCACCCCATGGCCCTCAGGTCTCAGGAACCTTGGGGAACCGAGGCCACAAATCTGAGACACTATGGATTCGTCATGCCTCCTTCACCATCTTGGGCTCAGTCTCGATTCTCATCAAGGCTCTTTAATCTGTCTTGTGTGTATGGAAGAAAAGAGTCATCCCATCTGTCCCCACAGACAGAAACCAAGGCCAGCGTGGGCCCGCCGTCAGACATAGAATCATGTTCTCCCCAGAACGGCAGGCTCAGAGCCACGTTAGCACATTGAGAGGTGTAAACAGGCCCCTCGCCTATCCCTGGCAGACCTCCAGGATGCGCCAGTGGGTGTGGGAGGGGCTTAAACACCGGCAACTAAGTGCTACTCAAAACAATAATGTAAAGTCCTGATTCCGCAGACAAAGAGGCATCCTACACACTATCTGGCGGTTAGGAAATGCTTCTTCTTCCTCCTTGTGACTGGAGACTCCATGTTCTCCGAGGATTCATGTTTGTTCATGGGGCTCGTGTGCGTGCGTGCAGGTGGGTGCATTTGCACACGCGTATGCATGTCACATGAGAGTATGTCAAATGTAAGACACGTGACCCTCTAAACCATTGGGCAGATGGGAAGACAAGCATGCAGCCATGGGGAGGAGGCCCACAAGGGCTCCGAATGAAATAAGCCAGAGATACTACGTTAATCTTCATGAAATAGAGCTGCAGAGAGGCCGGGGAGCAGATCTACTTATTGCAAAGCTCCCGGAAGCATCGCCCACGTGGCAGCCTACGGAAGTAGCTTGCTGGTAGCACGGTGACACTCCAAAGACCAGTGCGGACGGTGCCCGTAACCGTGCAATTCAAAGGCCTTGACGAGGAGGCCGAAATGAATATGCAAGCTAGATGCCAGAGGTGGCTCGAGGAGTTAGAATTTGAGAGAGAGAGAGTGAGCGAGTGAGTTTTAGGGAACATCTGTTGACTAAGAAGGGCGTTGAGAGGAGCCACCATCGGGAGAGAATTTTTAAGCTGTAGGTTGACTACAGATTCATTCCCCTTGTGCCGTTTCCATGGCGGAGCTTGATAAAGACTTCAGGTACTTGTCGTTACTCGCAAGACTGTGTTTTTAGGATGGAGCCAACGTGTCCCTAGAGATTTAACTGAGATGCCCAGGCCAT
This sequence comes from Pteropus vampyrus, assembly GCF_000151845.1. NCBI lineage: Eukaryota > Metazoa > Chordata > Mammalia > Chiroptera > Pteropodidae > Pteropus > Pteropus vampyrus. The sequence continues at coordinate 525,503 of NW_011889184.1, read as the reverse complement.
CACGGAATCCTGGGGTCGTGTAGTAAGGACTCGAGAGAGAACAGTAGTGTTTGAGAACACAGATGGAAAACCGAGTATTTTATTCTACCCAGAAGAAAGGATTGAGCTGGACTGAAGAAAGCAGAAGCTCTGTGAGATAAGTCTTTAGAAAAATAAAGAAGGACTTAGCCTGGTTGCACGGGTAAGTAAAAATCCCAGGCAGAAGGAACAGGACAGTGTAGTTATGGAAAAGTGAAAGCCGTGATGTGTTTATAAAGTGGAATGGCTTGATAAGGCTGGATTATTGGGTAAGCGAGGGAGAGTGGAGATTATTCTAGAAAGTCTGTTTATTAACAGATCTTTTAAAAGGCTTTTAAAAGTCTCTGTCTTGAGAAAAATGAGATCCAGTGAACAGCTTAACAATTTTTCTGGAACGATCACCGAGTATAGCGTGGAGAGTGGATTAGAGGAAGTCTGGTCGCTACGACACCCTCATGAAAGGTGACGGAGCGTGCCTTGGGACAGCAGCAGTTGGGACGTAAATAAGGGATCGGATCGGAGAGTCATTGAGGACGGCTTTAAACATGGCATTGGGCAAGAAGGAAGCATCGGGGTGATAAGATTCTCGCCTAGATGGCGGAGAGGGTGCTGGACCGTTACGAGAACGGGAAAGGGAGCTGGCTTTGGAGAGAAGACACTGTGTTTCATTTTTGACATTTAAAAAAAATTTTTTGGGGGGTGGCTAGAAGGGATTTTAATTGGGCTGGTTCTTCTGATTCTCCAGCAAGTGTCCGTCCACTTACCCCATACTAAGTACCATAAATTGGCCAAAATTGGCCATTCTGGCTGCTTCCCCTGGCTTTCACCCATCCCTCCCTCTGCCTATGGGGCTCTTCTCTCCTTCGCCTTCCCAGCAAACCCCTGCGAACCCTGGGCACGCCATGCGACCACTGCCTTCCCTGACTTCCCACTCTCTCCCCCAAGAGAACCCTGGTTGCCTGATTTTTGGTGTTTGCCACATATGTAGTTCTGGCTGATTGGAAGGTCTATCTCATTCATAAGACCATAAACTCTTTGAAAGCAGGAATCAGGCATTCCTTGAATCCAGAAAAAGGCCTGGGACAAGGTGGATACTGATACCTCGCGGAATGAATGAATGATGAATGAATGAATGTTAGAATTTGGGGGCCGTCTTAGCTGGCGTGTAATTATTTTCTCTTTCCACAGCACCTCTGCCTCCGACCCTTTTCCAGGTGACTACTTACGCCTCTTCATACGTGCGAGAGCTTCGGGGACATGACAAGAGTCAGGGGATGGCCCAGACGCGTGGAACGGACGAGGACAAAGCAGCGTTCGCCTTTCCCAGGGCCCTTTGGGCTGGCTGGGGAGGAAAAGTACACAAGAAATAAACTGCAAGAACCGTTCCAGAAGAACTCCGTGCGACGGTGGGCTTAGGCGGAACCGCTTCGGAGCCCAGGTGACGAAATGCGCGGGGGTGTTGGGAAAGGGCGCCCCACACCTCTGCACAGAAGCCACTGGTGTCCCTGCACCCCAAGGACTGGAAGCTGCTGCAGCTTCCAGAGGGGACCTCCTTGGCACGGACATTTCTGTTGCCTTGATGCACAAGAGCACTGGGGGGACTCTACCGGGAAGTATTGAGGTGATGTTTGGGAACTGGTGGGAACAGAGGAGGGTAATGTTATTTAGTGATGTGGCTGACATGTGAGTCACCCCCGTGGTCCTGCCAGAAATAACAACTGGACGCTTCGACGTGGCATGACCCCCACCATCCCATAATCTCATCAGAGTAGGTAGGACCTTTGTTTGTAGGCAAAGGTTGGGGATTTGTGGAACATGAAGATGAATTTCACCAACTGCTTCATACTTTGGTTAGTGTGACTCCTGGAACATTTGAAATTACCTACGTGACTGTCATTATATCCCTGGTGGACTGTGCTACCGTGGACTCTTGTATAGCCATTAAATAAATGAGGTCCATCTGTAGATACCGTCAAGGATGAGCTCTCATATAAATTTACCATTAAGTGAAGAAGCAAGTTGTATAGGTAAATGCATCACCCAATTAAAAAAAAAAAAAAAAAAGCTATGTACGCATTCAAAGAGAAAGATGAGAAGTATCGGAAGTGGTCGTGGGAGCGTGGGACCAGATGGTGTACCCCAATGGAGCGATCGCAGCAGCGGTTAAGAAGAAGACGACTGAATGGTGTTAGCGAGGTTAGGAAAAATCGATGGAATGGTGATCCATCGTGGCGAGGAACATAGGCTTAGGGGAGCAAGGATGTGGGGACTTGCTATTTTACTATACCATTTCCATCGATCTTAAGATCTTAAGATCTTAAATTCAAATTGATCGTAGAATAGATCATCACGGCCGATGGGCCGACACGGGTTCTGGAAATGGCATCAGAACCGTGTCAACAGTCGGCTCATTTCACCCGGCTACCGAGCACCGTCCTCTCTAGAATGTTAGTCCATGGAGGCAGCGTCCTACCCCGTCTGAAGAATGTGTTGTCAATAGCTCAAGCCAACTGAAATAATAATGGGAGAAACTTCTGCTTCTGCCAAGAACCGAGAACCAGAGTGTTGCTGGCGGGTGTTTCTTGAAGCCAAAGGCAGGTTTCCTATAATTAGAAGCAATTTGCTAGAAGGTTTACCAGGCTCTTCCAAAGCATACAATATGGCAAATTGTCCAAGGTTCCTTTATTTTTCCTTCCTTTTCATGACACATTGCAGATGGAGAGCGTGGAATTCTCTCTTTCCCTGAGCTGGAGCTGTTATTTTCGAGGATCAGGTCTTTGCCGAGTCACTGGGCTGGGAAGAAGAAAATCAACTTTTTGTATCATGGTGGGACATGGGGACAATTTCAGAATCGTGTTCTAAACATTTTGAAGCTCGAGGCTTTTCCAAGTGTCTCCACTGAGACTTCAGCTTTAGCCAAGCGGCATCCAGTGAGTGAAATACACACCAAGAGCAAACTCATTGGATTTCCATCCCGGTGTCTAAGAAAATAGGAGCTCGGACTGCATTTACGCAAATTGCTGCTCCCAGCTCTGCAGTTCGCAGTCAGCGCCAAGGCACAGGGATGAGTAGACAGACGTCTGTTGAGCGCCTAGGTTGTCCCCAGCTCTGTACCAGGCACCTCGCCCGTTCTCTGCAGTGCAGCCCCACGTGGCCCCTGCCCCCCGCCCCCGCCCCCTGCCCAGCGGCCCTGTCACAGGCACTCTCACTATTCTCAACTCGTAGATGAAATCAAGACCCAGCAGGGCTAAGAAATTTCCCGGAATCAGAGGCAGATCGAGGAGGCAAAGCAAGATTGTCTGACTCCCGAACTGGGGCTCTTTCCACTACCCCCACCTGCCTTGCATCTCACGCTGATGCAAGGCCGGCTGTCAATTTGCAGGGCTGATGACACAGGATCCACAGATCCTCCCAACCTGGCCTCCGTGAGAGGGAGCTGCAGCAGGCTCGCCCCCACCCCCCCACCTCCAGTCCAGGAGCCAACGCTCTGCTGCATTTGGAACAACCACCTTCCTAGAGGCCTTCGCATCCAGCTTCGGCTACCCGCTCTCCTCCATGGCGTGAGCAGCTGTGCAGCCAAGCAGTCCAGGAAGGGCCCTGACTCAGACAGCACTGTCCTCAGCCCCTTCCTAACCTCAGGCACGTCGTTCTCCAGACCCCAGGGAAGATGAACTCTTCAACCCCACTATCCCATCGGTCTGGTAGGGGGAGGGAGAAGATGGGTTCCAGGGACGTGCAGTGCCTTGGGAGAGTATGGCTCGAATAAGAGGTGGTTAGACCAGGAGAAGCCCTGGGTGTAAACAAATAAAGCTAACCAATTAATTAGTTCATCCACCCATCCACCCACTCACCCACCCACCCATTCACCCATCCACTCACCCAACCACCCAACCACCCAACCACCCAACCACCCATCCACCCATCTACCCACCCATCCATCCATCCATCCATCCATCCATCCATCCATCCATCCATCCACCCATCTACCCACCCATCCATCCATCCATCCACCCATCCATCCGTCCATCCATCCATCCATCCATCCATCCATCCATCCATCCACCTACCTATTCATCCATCCACCCATCCACCCATCCACCTATCCACTCACCCAACCACCCAACCACCCAACCACCCATCCACCCATCCATCCATCCATCCATCCATCCATCCATCCATCCACCCACCTACCTATTCATCCATCCATCCATCCATCCATCCATCCATCCATCCATCCAGCCACCCAACCATCCATCTATTAACTATTCGATCACTGCTATATCTGAAACAGAACAGGCAATAATTGAGGTAATATTCCCACATGAACACAGATTGTGTAGGATGATGAGATAAGAGAATTTTTATTATTTTTTTGATGATTTTTAAAAATCTGGCTGGAGCCTTAAAGAAACTGAGGAAGATGGGTAGAAAAAGCATGGGCTTTGACACAGAAGGATAAATACTGCCTGATCTCACTTCTATGTGAAATCTAAAGAAGTCGAAATCACAGAAGCAGAGAAGAGGCTGGCGGGAGGTTGGGAGGGGGAGTTGGTCCAAGGATACAAACTTTCGATTTCAAGATGCCTAACTCTGGAGACCCACAACATGGTGACTGCAGTTAATACTAACATACTGTATCCTTAAAACTTGCTAAGAGAGTAGATCTTAAATGTTCTCACCACACACACACACACACACACACACACACACACACACACACGTAACTCAGTGAGGTGAGGGAAAGTTTAATTAGCTGGATCGGGAGCCTCATTTCACAATAAATACAGATATCAAAACATTACATTGTGCACCTTTAATATAGATAACGATTATTTGTCAATCATATGGCAATAAAGTGGAAACACACACACACACACACACACACAAGGGAAAGCGTGGGCGTTGGCAACAGAGAGGCATGAAGTCACGGTCTGGCTCTGCCCTTTACCAGCTGGGCGCACCTGAACATCTTAGCCCGTTTCTTCCTCTGCCCTGTGAGGGAAAGAATTCTCATTTCTTTGGTGGCGATGAGAACAAGTGAACTTTCCAGACCACAAAGCGCTCAGCCAGGGTACCCACAGGAAGATCGAGGAAGCGTCTGTCGCATAGATGGAGGAGGAGGAGGCGTCTGTGGGATGGATTACGGGGCCTCTGCTACTCCGAAGGACGGGTCACGACTGATTCTGTAGCCAAATGCTTCCTTTTATTTTTCGTGATTAGATAACAAGTGGATGATCCACAGGATGGAGGCTGTTAGAAGCCGGCCTTCTGGGGAGCAGGGTGGGGGTGGTGGGGGGAGGCAGGTGATGGTGTCTAACTCCTGGCCTTAAACCTCTTTATCAAAGCGGGCGCATTTTCGGCCCGATTTGCCTTTGAAACTCAGCAAGTTCACTTGACCCGGGAGGTTAAGTGCTGCCGGGGCCGGCTGAACACTTTATCCTGAGAATGGAAAAGTGGAGCGGGCTGTGCATTCCTGCCAGAGGCATAATCTGCTTACAAGATCTCCCACCCCCGGACTGGCTGGAGGGCGGCCCCTTTGCGTGCCCAGAGTAAGATGCCTCTCCAGGCTTTTGCTGAGTTCCTTGGCCGGGAAGTGCATATCTTAAGACTTAGGAGGCTCATGGCGGGACCAATTCTGCAGGCGATGAGCGAGACAAAGGGCCAGAGAGGGTGATGGCACCCAGGGCCTCAGATGCGCTGGGTGACACGGCTTTGAGGTGCGGCCTGGGCCAGCAGGTCAGACTCCCAGCTCTGAGTCTGAGCAGCCTCCAGGGAGCAAGCTGCCTCCGCGAATCGTGACTCCCATTAATCAGACCTTCCGGTGACGTTTTCTTCAGCAGCAAGGGCGCCTTGAAGCTTCTGCGGGCCTGGTGTGTGTGTGTGGGGTGGGGGTGGGTCCAGCAGGACAGAAGTTCCCAGTGAAGCACGGGGGGGCAGGGGTCACACGGGCGCCTAGAATAACCAGAAAGCAGAAGGTGGCTCTTGCCAGCACAAGGTGTCCTCCAGCTTTCTCGTTTAATCCTCACAACACCACCCTGCGCTAATGACTCACCCCGAAAATGGAGACTCAGAGAGGGGAAGTCACTTGCCCCAGCACACACGGCCGTAAGGGGCAGAAGCAGGCATGGGGCTAGGCAGTGTGACTCCAGGGCCAGGCTCTGGGACCGCCCCCTACAGCCTGGGTCCAAATCTTCCACAGCTTACGAGGCCTGAGGCTTCGGGCTATAAAATGGGGTGATTTCGCCTCTTCCTCCCAGATTGTCAGGACAAGGGGGCAAATGCTCCCCACAGCGGGTGCCCGGCGGGCGTCAGGGCCGTAGGAAGCTGGCGGTCCCCGTCCTCCTGTAGCATGTCTCCCTTTGTCCTTGCTTCTCACCAAGCTGGGGTCCAGGTGGGGTTCCGGTCTCGCCTTTCTCCTTGCTCTCGACGGGTAGGCACGTAGTAGGTCATCAGGATGGCCTCTCAGAGGTGTCAAAAGGCCTCGGAATTTGACTCCGGGTATGACAGGCTTGGTGAGGGGCCCGGGGTCATGCAGGGGCCTGGCTGACATCTGATGGCTTCGCTCGCCTCTCTGAGCCTCGGTTTTCCCAGCCGTAAAGTGGGCGCGTGGCGCCTTCTCGTCGGGATTGCCTGGAGGACTTAGATCGCCCGTGAAAAGAGCTTGTAGCAGCCTGGACCCCAGACATCTCCCTTGTCCTTTCTCCTTCTGTCTTCCGTCCTTTCATCCTCCCTTTCTGAGCTGCAGTTTCTTCACCTGTAAAAGAGAGTGAGTCAGAAGGTGCACCTAGGTCTTCGTAAACGGTGGACGGAAGTCTCCCGTAAACGTCAAAGCCCTGACACTTCAATCAGACTGCATCGAAAGAGGACATCCGAGAACACAGAGGTCACTGGATTTTCCTGCCAGAGAGGACTGGATCTGTTCTCTGCCCACCCCAGCTCCGGGGAGCAGGAGGCCGAGGGACATAATGCTTTCTTGGCAAGAAACGAACCCAGCACTGCAGAAGGAAGAAAATTCTAATGCACCTTTCCAGATTATTACATCAAGAGAGAAACGGTTTCAGCTGAAGCTGTCTGAATAAATTACCAGCAGTCAGAGGCTGAGGAACTTGAGCTGTGAACGCATTTATGTAACGTATTTATACGTCGACCTTAGCTCCCGCTCTGTATATTTTTCTGCCTTTTAGACATAAGATATTTTACCAGATCCGCCTTCCCTCAGGAGGCAGTTGAGCAAGTGAGGAAAAAGCCTCAGACAAATCTCCGCGTGGGATATAAATTCTTTCTTCCTCCGAAATTTTTGTAAGAAAAAAATATCAAAAGGCCTTTTAGTGTGAGGTACGCTTTGGGGACATAATTCTTGAAGTTGAATTGGAGACTTTTTGAATGCAGCCTTAGATCACTCTTCTCCTCTCTCTCTCTCTCTCTCTCGACCCAGTAAACTCCTACACACGCGTCAAAGCCCCAACCGAAGTCGCCCGCTCTGCGAACTGCTGCTAATGCGGGCAGGCCCCTTTATAGATCCCTCTGTGACAGCACCTAGTACTTTGCAGGTGCCTCTTCTGACCCACGCTGGTGACATGGGACCTGGCACAGGGCCTTCCGTGGCACTGGTGCTTAGCTAATGGGGAATGAGTGATGTGATGTACCTGTACTCGTAACAGACAGGCGAACACGGGTTACGGAGAAACTTGGAGCAGAGGGTAGATGGGCCCAAGGGTGGCTCGTAACATTTTGTGAAAAGCCACCAGCAGCTAGTTTTCCTGGACGAACAATATTAAGAAACCACATACAACCGACTGCATGCTGTGGAGGTTGGTCTAATTGAGTGTGATGTCAGCAGATAAGGCAAGCTTAGGAATAGCCAACACTCATCTCGAAAGTCTCTTAAATGTCCATAAAAAGCAGCTTTGTGTAGCCAACCTCGCAGATGACTTTTTCAGTCCATCTGACTTTGCGTCGGTGGCTCTCAATTTGCCCCTTCAGCTCTCTCTTTGAAGAAGAAGGATTCTGTCTTCGGTAAAGTGGATTCCGCCTGATGTGGTGGCTGAGACAGCTTCCTTCAGTTTTGGGCACACACATGGGCCACCACGGGCCAGAGAAGCTCCTCGCCCAGAAGCATGAATTCCCGGAGTGGAAGGCACGAGCTACATGCCGAATGACACCAAGTCACTACGTCAAAGTATGAGCAGTATTTCCGTATTTATTTATCTGTTCATCTAAAAAGTACCGTTTAACTCCGTGGTTCATTAAAGCGCGTGCATACCACATGATGTAGAGATACACACGACACACTAGCATTCGCAAGTGACAGAAACCTCTCAAAGCAGCTTAAGAAAATGAAGAAAATTCTTCGTTTCACTTCATCAACCTTCCAAAAGGGCAGGAGTAGAGTGGGCCTTGGGAATGGCTGAGTATTCTCTCTCTCTCTCTCTCGTGAGGGAGAAATTTTTATATTCTAAAAATTTCATTTGCAATTTTGATGCTCACTCTCAGTTGAAAGTGGCTGATCTATAAGTATTAAATATGCTACATGGATACAATATATCAAGTAAATACATTCAAAGTTCCCAAGGGGGCTGGAACGAGCTAATCCCTACACCCCGCGTGGTGTCTATTTTTTTTTTTTTTGGTGTTACTTTTAAGGATATGCAGGCAATAAGATTTGGAGCCCATCGTTAAGGAACTACTGTTTGTGAGAGACACAGACATAAATAATAAAAAGCGACAACGCAGGATACAGTCTTGGTCACCTAAGTGAACACAGAGGGAAGCGCCAATGAACTTGGACTAATTATTGAAAGTCTCCTCCTCTGAGCCGGCATCTGAACTGGGTCTTGAGAGATAAGTAGAAATTTGCCACTTCCATCAGGTGAAGGAAAGGCATTTGGTCTCAAGGGAACTGGATGTCTGAGAATCTGGCGAGGCTTTAGAGCCTCGTCCTTGCGTAGGTCACTTTTAAGTCAGGCTTCGTGAGTTCAAATCCCACTTAGCATGCACGTGACCTCAGGAGAGCTCCCCAAGTCACATACCATTTCTGTGCCTTCATCTTCTCAGTTATAAAAAGCAATTAGCAACCTCGTCTTCACGAGTCGCTGTGAACGTCACGTTAGGTGATATTATAAAATTTGTTTGCTCGCCAGGATTTTGAGCCACATGGAAGTCAGTGAACACACCTGCATCATTGCTTACGAAGTGAGATCCCGGGCAAGTTATGATTCTAGTCTCCGTTTTTTCGTGTAAAAATGAGTGGATAATGACGGTACAGATCTCAAGGGTATTTCTGAGGCTCAGATGAGACTCGAGGCATGGACAGTATGCATCTCAAGATCTGGCACGTGGTAAGCACTAAACACACATCGCACCTCATCGTGAAATACTTACTTTGCAAAGTGCTTAGCACAGTGCTTGGCACACAGTAGGTGTGCAGTTTCTTCCTCCCATTGCCGTGAAGACTGGCTCGTGGTGAGGCAATGTCCTTGAAGATCTAACCAACCCACGGTCTTTGCCGAGATACTGAGAGAGGACGGGGAAGGTGGCCTCTGAGCCACCCCGGTCGGGGCTGCGTGTCAGGCGGGGAGGCTGTCTCTTTTCAGCCTGGCTCAGATTCCTTGGGACGAGGCCCAGAGTCTAAGGAATGGAAAGCTGACATGCCAAGGGTTCATTCTGGAAGGGAATCAAAGGCCATTCGGCTTGCCCGTTCCACATGGAAGGGCGTCCTGGAGTATGTCACAGAATCATTGACCAGCAGGAATGGCACAGCCTTCCTCTCCTGGGGTGTTTGGGAATCAGAAGGGACACTGGCTCTCAAGGCCACACCAATCGGCAGCTGCCTTATGCTAATGAGCAGAGAAGCCCACGGGGAATGTGTGTGGCGGGGAGCCACGAGGGACCAGCCCTGGGCACGTTCCCCTCCCGGCCACAGGCCTGAGCCACTTGTCCTACTTTCTAAGGCTGCATTCAGACAGGGAGGGAGGGGACCGCTATGGCTCTAGCAGGGCCTGGAGGACCCAAGAACCTGCAGCCTTTGCCCTCAAGCCAAGCCTCAGCAAGGGAGGCAGTCACTGTGCCAGGCCCCTGATCCCTGTGACCCCTCCAAACCCAGTCGCACTGAGATGAGCAGGGAGGTGACCTGCCCGAGGTCAGAGCCGGCTTCCGGCCAGCGTCTGCTGGGTGTCGAGGCCAGTTCCTTCGCTGGCAAACCGTACAGAAGCCAGTTGTGGCGGGGCGACTCGTTTTGGAGTCACTCGGGTGTAGGGGCTGCGACTTACTAGCCACATGACCTTGAGAGCCCCGATTATCCCCATCTGTGAAACGGGGAGTCGCACCTGTTTCAAAGGACCGTGGTGGGGATTCTCCTGCAATAAAGTCTGCGAACACAGTCTGGAAACTGTGAATTCCCGTGTACTCACGTGCAGAGACGGCTTTATTCTGAGTCCCCCGTGGGAGGGTGGAGGCTTAACCCTGACAGGCAGCAGCCTGGACATCCGCGCCCCCCACCCGTCTCCGCCAGGGGGCGCGCCGGGCCGCAGATGGACACGGACCGAGTCCTGGTCCACCGGGTGTGGAAGGCGGGAGCCTCTGAGCCCGCGTCGCGAGCCCTCCCGCCACGGCGCCGGTGGACCAGGACCCCTCCGCGGCCCCAGCTCCTGGGCCAGCACCGCGATGCCCTCATGTGGAAATGACCTTGTGAGTGAACCATCGAGCTAACGTCTCCCACCCAGGCCACGGCCGAGCGGCGGGCAGGATGCGCGTTGAGGCCTCTCGCCATGTCACACGGCCCAGGGACGGCGCCTGGGCCCTTGTCGTTTGAAATGAATTATCCTCCTTAGGTTTCCTTAGGCGCCTCCTCTCCTCAGAGTCCCACGCAGGCTCTTCCTCCTCTGCCCGGGACACTGCGCTCTCACGTCCAAGTGCCTTTATCCTGCTTTACCACCAGGCCGGAGCAGCGTGCCGGGGGCGGGTGTGGCTATTTTAAACCGAAAACCTTTTTTTTGTGCAGTCGGGGGAAGAGAAAGTGCCGAAGCTTCGGGGGCCCTGGTTGCAGGGAGAGGCTGGGACGACCTCCCCTGGCTCGGGGAGGTGGCCTCACGCTGGACTCCAGGGAAATGGGAGGGCGGGTGGGGAGGCCAGGCCGGGCGGGGACCGCCAGGACCCAATCGCCAATCACGGGCTGGCTGGCTGGCGGCGGGGGAGTTTAATCTTCCCCAGCAAATCCTCAGGGTGTAAAAAGTCGGCCCGATATTATAAAAACCCCGCTGAGAGGTTTTAATGGGGCAGACATAATATCGGGAGCCTTCTAGAACTCCAATTTTCTCATTATAAAAGTGACCGAAGTATAAAAAACACCCAATGCACATTTAATATCTCTAATATGTGGCTGCCTTTTAGCCTCCGGAGAAGGACAGGTATTCATTTTCATAAATTACTTTTTAACTATTTTTTTTTTCAAAGGGGGGGGGTGGCGAAAGAAAACAGAGACAAAACAGATGCCTTCAGCCTTTGATCAGCCTCACTGCAGACAAGCAGGCTGCCTGCTAGCCCGTCTCTAACCACAGCTTGCCAGGAAGAAAATGAATGGTCTTTAACTCTGCAATTACAGTGCCTGCTGAAGGCCTGTCATCGCAGCCAGGGGATCTGATCCCAACCAGCTCGGCTGCCCCCAGAATTACAACCAGCGGGGAAGAAAGTTAAATACCCCCCGTGGCCGGTGGCTTCCACAGGCCCAGAAGCTCTTGGGCCAGCCACCCGGCCCCCTGCCTGCGTCTCCTCCACCGCCTCGACCCCCCCCACTATAAATATAGAAGACTGTGATAATGTACGCTGGCTGGCTGCCTGGGTCAGATGGAGGGGAAGGGACAGGAGACAGTGGCCTTATCTCTCACGCCCAGGAGTCGGGCGATGCAGCTGGAAGGAAGGGAGGACGAGGCGGTGAGAGGCCAGCTTTCTGGGCGTGCCGTGCAGAACGGGCCGGCCTGTGGGCTCGGGTCCCTTCCAGATCAGCCGGGAGCACACGGGCCGGCCTTTGGGGTGTTAGTCATCCAACGTCGATTGCCTCTTCTCAGAAGGGGAAAAGAAGAGAGATCGCCTCAGGTGAACCTCGGCACACGCCCAAGGCCCAGAAGTGTGCCAGGCACATGGCAGGACCCTAAAACAAAATCAGTTCGATGCATAAGGCCAAAATTTTAGGAGAGAACATTGAAATGTATAGAAGTTCAGCGACCTGTCCGAGGTCGCCCAGGTGGGGATGCTAGAGGCAGGATGGGGATCCTGGTGGGTCTACCCACGTGGGCGGCGCTTCCCCGAAGTGTGTGCCACCTGAGAAAGGGGGGCAGGTCCCCGTCCCGACCAAGAAAACGGGTCCCAGACTGTACCCTGACTCTCAGGAGCAGAATTTAAGGGGGCATCAAAAAAACCTCGGTAATCAAGATTTATAATATTTTAATTCAACATTTTTGACATTAAATTTAATGCAAAAAAAAAAAAATCCACGATGAACAAAAGACAAAATTTAACCATAAAAACGGGATGAACTTTGCTGACCTCGCCATTTGCCTCAGGCTCTATCTGACTCCGCGTGGAGCTGCCGGCTGTGTGACCTTGAGCATCCAGTTCCCTCTCTGGGCCTCAGTTTCCCAATCTGCCCAAAGAGAGCCGACCAGAGGTTCCTGGGACCCCTTCCGACTCTGACACGCGGCTGTCGG